>NC_064861.1:77614502-77722002 GCF_024139225.1 Suncus etruscus | reverse complement strand
TTTGATTTTTGACAAAGTGTGCTGTGGATGGAAATCAATAGTGTCAGGCGAGCTCTCGGAGTCTCCCTGCACTGCCACTGCCGGCTTTATTCTGGAGACGAGATGAACCAAACAGGCCCGGGGATGCGCTGACAGGGCGCCCGACACCCGAGCTTTATTAGACACTCGCGGGGGGCCCCCAGACAGTGGTGGCCGCGCCTGCCCGCTGACCACACTTACAGTGCAGGCTCCAGAGACATTTGTCAGGGTCATGGCCGGGAACATTCGTGTTTCTTCTAGTAGAAAGCCCATGATAAATTGACTTATCTATATGCTAAATGATTTTTGTTGCCTTGTATTAATTTTGCCCAAATTTTGTTCCAGTCTGCATATGCAGCGAATGCTCTTCCAGTGAGATTTTGCCCCCTCCTGCCTTCCTTTTAATGGGAAAATAGAAACAGTTGGGCATCCCCAGAAAACAAGGGGGGAAAAGTCAACCAAAATCCAAACCAAAAAAAAAAAAAAACAGTATCTTGGTGCTTTTTATGAGGTTGTCCAAAATGCCCGGATGGGCTCTGCCCTCTGCCACAGCAGCCCAAGAGAGGAGGAATTACTTTGGCTTTGGCTAAGAAGGGCATCTATGGGAGTGACAGATGTCTGTGCCAGAAGGGGGCTGCTTTCAAGCTCATCCTGTGTGTAAAGGAAGGCTTCTAAAGAATTCTATTAGGTTTTTACTCTTTCAGAAGACTTGCCACGAATGTGGGAAAAAATGAAATATCATTTCTTATGTTTATGAAATACAGTACGTTCATTGAATCTTAAAAACTTCACCCACTTTGCATTGAAACGCAGTAAGTGAGTGTCTCAGGCAGGTGAAAGGGGACTGCATGGCAGTTAGTTGAAAATGTTCCCTTTCATTTTCCTAGATCTTCGCTCCTCATCTGTCTTTCACTCCTACCCAGGCTTCTCCAGCCTCCCTGTGTTTAGAAGACAAGGCCAAATCTGGAAAAGAGGCAGGCTTCCCAGTGACCCCATTCTGCAAAATAGTCCAGGACCCTGAGCTTTTCATCCTTGAGGATGACATTCTTGAATATGACATGAGAGCATTGCAGAAGTACCATGACCAAATCTTCTTTGTCCTCTCCTTCCGCTTGTATGATGCCAAGAGTCTAGTTCCCAAGGCTTAACCAAGAACTCCTCTGGAGTTCACCTCATTTTAAGTTCAACATAAAAATTCATTGAAAGCAGCATTTTGCCTGTTTTTCTACCTGAGTCTGAGATGTTTAGAGTGGCTCTTTACTGTGGATAACATTTCGTTCCTCTCTTGAAGTAAAGACCGGTTAAGCAAATACTGGATGATTCAGTTTGCAAAGATTTTTGGCTTAGTACATTTTTCCTGTTTTTCAGGAAATAAAAGAAACCCTTCCCACAAAAGCAGAGGAATCTAAACCAGCTCATGATGTGGGAAAACATAGTTTGTAAGTGATTAAAATTTTCTTCTTACAAAATATCACTCAGTAAGTGCCTAACCAAATTAGAGATCCCAGTCAGAGCCATATTTGCTAAGTCATGCCTGGGTATGACTTAGAGAAATTGATTCCATTATAGCACCTTTAAAAGTTGACATGTGGCAATTTGAAATCAAGGACAAAGTCCCTGCAAGGAAAAAGCCAGCCATGGGATGATGCAAAGTACATGCTTTTGCTTTTCTCCATGGAATCGTTTTGTGTTCTTTTGTGATGCCAGAACCCACTTTCAAAGAGTAAAACAAAAAAACACTCCTTTCATTTCAAAAACCTCCTTTCTGGTTTGGGTCAGTTTTGAAAACTTTCTTAAAAGGTCCCAATGCTTTGATTGTAATGTGGTAGCCTATGTTCGCTGAGTCTGGCTGAGCCTTGATTTACCCAGGCCTTGCTGCCTCCTCTCCTTGGAATGCGGGATTAGCGTTTGCTTGGAGGAGAGGAGGACTTGCACATTTCCACTTTGTGAAATCACATTATTCTAATGAGAATGCAAATGAACGGAAAGCTGTGGGAAATGGCTCTACATGAGTTGCTTGTCAAAAATGTTTTACTGGGGAGGGGGTGTTGCCAAGGGGAGGGTGAGCCAAGCTCCCTCCTTTGCCGAGTGAGCGGCGGGCGTTTTCTGGGGGACTCGAATTGGGTGGCACTTGGCCAAGTCTGAAGGAAACACATCTTCATTGATGTGCCTATTGTTACTGGTTCTTATTCATGGTATTTAAACAACTCATGCAGGTTTTGACAGCTTTTCCCTTTTCCTATTTACACAAGCCTTTTTATTTTGGTAAAATTTCTGAGGGCCAGAGGTGGGAGTAGGGAGGGAAGATGCGAAGATTGATCCAGGTGAGCTGTGTGTAATCTCCTCTGAGGCTTAGTCCAGAAAAATGGTGCCCAAAATGTTTGTCCTTGAGGGCTGGAGAGGTAAGACAGCGGCTAAGGGTTTATATGTGAGTCACCCCAGTTCTATACTGGCCCCAAATGGGGCCTTCTAAGCCCAGCAGGAGTGATCTCTGTGAATAAAGCAAGGAGTGAACACCACAAGCATGGACCAAAAAAAACCTCCAAACAAAAACAAAACTGTTGTCACTGAGACTCAAGGAAATCTTGGGCTTCCTTTAATCTGTGAGGCAAATCTGCTTCTTTAGAAAAAAAAAAGTGGATACAGAGCAGCAAGACTTCAAGAGGAAGCTTTCATTTAGGCCATTGGGCACATAGTTTCTCAGGACTTCAGCCCCAGTTTGAAGCTTGGTTCCCATGGGAACAAGATTTTGAATTTCTAGGTAATGGGTGGCAGTACAGTACTTTGTCCCTATTCCGTGGGTTGCCTGTGATGGCTTCCTCAGATATTATGGAAGTGGAGGAGGGGGCCTGAGTCCAAATGCTTCTTAGACTCAAAGCTGGTATGTTTCTAAGATGCTTGTCTGAAATATACTTTTTTTTCAGGGTGAACCTCAGTGATTCTGGTGCTACACAGAATGTGACATGGCAGACATGTTATAAAGTAAGTTCACAAATAAGTTCTACCTGATCAAAATAAAATACCGGTCCTATGAGGGTTTAGAACACCCACCCCCTGAGGTGACCATTCTCTCAGACATGCACAGCCCAGGGCTGGAGAAGAAAGCAGGTCTTTCTTCAGGGCCTTGCCCACTGCAGGATGGTTCAAGAATGTTCTTAATAAGATGTTAATTTTCCATCGCATGCCATTAGATCACAACACATTTTTAGGGAAAGATGTTATCTTTATGGAGTTGACTTATTTGCAAACTTAACATAAGCTTTCAAGCCCACAGAAAATATGGCAGTGTGTTTATATTTAAAATAGATTTTTAAAAATCCAGTGCATTACTGTGAATTTACTTACCGCCCAATAATACAGGGATAAAAATAATTTATGCTCCTATTTTAATTAAAAGCAAATCATTTTTGTAAAGCAACAGGAGCTCAGTCTAGTGGTTAGTTAGAACATATAGTGGGAGTGAAAACTCTTTTAGCTTCCTTTTGGGCTTGGGCAGAGACTAGCTGCCCAAGTAGGGCAGGCACTTTCTTCTCCTTGAACAGCTCTTGGCAATTTTTAGCCCGTCACCCACTCAAACCACACTGTGTGCAGTCCCTAATCAAGAGGACATTCCTGGGGACAGAATCCCAGGCCCTGCTTTGAGATGGTAATAGTTGACACCATGTAGAGGGAGACCAGAGAACTAAGTGATAAAAGAGCTAGTGACCTAATGAGAGACTAAAATTTCCCATTTTATCACACAAAAAAATTAGAAGTTCAAGAAATAACAGGTTAGGTCTAAAGGGCCTGAGGTTGATTCTATGTCCATTCTTATCACCAAGAATCCAAACAGGTGTCAAGTACCTCTTATCTCCAAAGACTGGGTGTGAAGATGAAGAATGAGATCATAGGGGGTTGGGAGTGGAAATCTGGATAGAAAGGACAATCCTAAGAATACTAGAGCAAACAGTCATGTGTTGATTCCTCCCTGCTTGAACACATTTACCAGGGTGCTCTCTCTTATGTAGTATGTGTGAGAGTGGTTCATTGCATACCTTCCCCTAATCAAAGATCAAAACTGGTGAATCTGAATAATAATGAGATCTGTGCCTTGCCTGTACTAGTCTTGCTGAGAACATGACTAACACACCCAGGGCCAAACAAGTCCATGTATAGGAGTAATTCAGAAACTTAAATCCCACTTCTCAGAAAAATTTGCAAGTGGCCAACATTCAAAAATTGGTTTTTGTAGTAAGTATGACAGAGTTAAAATCACAAGATTTTAATGTGACCAATGTACATTAGAATATTTACTCTGTGAACTCTTTTAGACTTAGATCAATCGCTTAACTCCAGTTTCCTTGTTGGTGAATGGGTATGATAATCTTTTATACTGAACAGGCATTGAAGGAGAAATGTGTATACATGTTTGTTATTTTTATTATTATTCGTCATGCCCTAAAATGATTCAGAAGTGGGGGAGATTAATATCAGCTGGAATAGTCAGGAAAAATTTCATGGCAAAGGAAAATAAACTGCTGGACCATGACATTTCCAATCGCAATTCCATCCAAGCACAGATTGAGCTTGTGAATGGAGAAAATATATCAGGTCCTTGAGTTCAATGAGGGACAGAAGGGGATTCTTTAATATGTTCCAGCAGAAGCCAGGAAGACTATTGAAGAAATGGGAAGTAAACCAGAAGAAAAACTATAGAGTCTGTCCCTAAGACATCAAGTAGAAGCACCAGAGTGAAGAAGAGAACCAGGGAGAACAGATTTCAACAACTAAATGGTAACTAAAATAGAGTACAGGGGAATTGAGAGTGAGTAGATCTAGGAATACTAAGAGCTGTTCATTTGTCCAAAAGGTATGTCTTTTATTTAGTGTCATTGTCTGTTGTATTGCCCTGGGGAATACCTTAAAAATTCCAACTCTTTTAAAGTTCACATTTTACTAATACACACAAATAGGAAACAGATAGAGTATTAGTAAAAACAATTGAGTACACCATGAACCATCAACAAAGGGTCTAGGTAGAGTCTTATAATGCCCCTGGAAGATAGCTTGATTGCTTTCAAATTTGGAGTTAAGAAAAGCTTCACCTTGAAGGTGATATTTAAGTACAGACTTGAAGGAAGTTAGTCAAATTGTTCAATAAACATACTGACCCACACAGGTGAGGCAAAAGTTATTTGGATTCTGTCATTGCTGTTGTGTTCTATTAAACTCCTAAAGAATCAACAAGTGTTTATGTTTAAAAGATGATGAAGAATACAGTTGGTGGTAGTAGAAGGAAATTGAAGCTTCAGTTAATTGACAGATAGAAGTCTGTACAAAAGAGGGAAAAGATCAGGTTTGGACACATAAAATGTGTAAGTTGTACAGTAGATATCTAAATATCCCTGTCAGGTAAGAGACTGGTTATAGGATTCAGAAGTTCAAGGAAGGTGCCGGAGCGGTGGCGCAAGTGGTAGGGTGCTTGCCTTGCATGTTCTAACCTAGGATAGACCATGATTTGATCCGCGGTATCTCATATGGTCCCCCAAACCAGGATCAATTTCTGAATGCATAGCCAGGAGTAACCCCTGAGCATCACTTGGTGTGGCTCAAAAACAAACAAAAGTAAAGAGGTTCTGGCTGGAATTATAAATCTGTTGGATGTGTGAGCATATAGATGAAATGTAAAGTTATGAAATTGTGTTCAATCATCAAAAGATATAGAAGGGTAAGACAAGATATCAAAGACCTAAACTCAGAAGCATCTTGTCCCTTGATGTTGAGAAAATAAAACTCCAGCAAAGGAAAAGAAGCAGTTATAGACAGTGATGTAAAAAAGAAAATACCAGGTCAGTGGATAGTTGTGAAAATCATGAAGAAAGTTTCTTAAGGAAGAGGAAATACCCAATAGCATCAAAGGTTGAATATATTTAAAACTATTGACTAAGAATTTGCAACATGAAGGTCATTGTTAATCTTGATGCAATTGAAATTGGTCTATATACATATATTCTTAGAAATATTATATTAGGTTAGGTGCAAAAAAAGTTATAGTCCAAGTTCATTTTATTTACTCCTGTGTGACTTTGGGAAAGCTATTCAGTCTCTTGAGTCCTTTTATAAACTTTTATAAAGTTTTGTCATCTGTAAATGACATTACTATCTACTCTTAGTTTTTTTTATGAGCCAAGGTAAATCTCCTTCATAAGATATATTCAGTAATGTAATGAGTAATAATGCTTTGAATAAATTGTGGTTATTTCTCCTATAAGATATCTGGAGGGGGAATATCTGGAGAGTGTACATTATTGTATTATGTATAGTTCCAACTTTACACCTGAGGATTCTATGTTGGGACTTCTAAGTGTTTATCATTCCTTAGTATTATTTCAAACATAGAGTTACATTTATGTTTCCATGCAAAATAGAATATTACAAAATAGAACAGAACATAAAACATAATAGGGCAAAAACAAGGAAGATATGTTAAGAATAAAGTGCAAAACTTAAAATTTCAGTAAATGTTTCTTGTTTTAAAGATATTTCCAGCCACTCCATCTGACTCAGCCTTCAGAAGATCCTTTGCTCTTTCTATTCAAGAGAAAAACTACTTTTTATGTTTCAATAGCCTAGGCTAGAGTTTGTTATGATAACAAACAATTATATCGGTGATTAAACATTAATCACTGATGTAACTGTTCTGCTACATATAATCTGCCACAGGTCCATTCAATGGGATGGCCACTCATTAGATAAATTCAAGCCTTGTCTCTTTTTGAGGAGGGTGGTAGAGATAATAGAAGTTACAGAACAATGATATATTCTCAAATAGCCATGTTACTTCTGTTCCCAAATCACCAAATTTAAGTCACAAGGCCCCCTTTAGTTCCATAGGAACTGGAAATAAATATAGGAGTCTCGTGTACTTTTCTAAAGGAATTCAGCCACATTTCTTTAATTTCTCTTATTTTCATATACAGTAATATCTCCAGAACCTCAGTTTTCCAAAGTGTTGTTCAACTTTTAAACAAGTCACTCATCTTTTCTCATTTCTGGATGAGAAATCTGGGATGAGGGAGAAGATTAAAAAGACAGCAGACAAGCTGCTTCTTTAGTAAATTAAATGCCCAAGTCTACTAAAAGTTGTGAGAGTTCCTTGCATATTGAAAGCCTCAGAGTCACAGTAATAATCTCAATTGCACTTATTTAGTGCTAAAGCTTTGCCTGCGTTAATGTGAGTAGTCATCAACACAACCCTAGTAGTCAATTATCATTGTTAGTTCCATATTGCAGATTAACAAATTGAGAAGTTGATAAAAATAGAGAAGTTGATCAACTTTTTCAGGCTATCTTGGTAATAACTCTTAGAGCTAGGGTTGCAGGCTGTCTAAGCCAGAAAGTTGACCTTTAGGGTATTGTTGCATATTTATTAAAATTGTTTTTTGCTTAATTTGCCAAATTGATCACCACACAATGTGCTTCTCACTATTTCTGTCTTAGTATATGAACCATAATGGTCAGAATAAAGGAAGCTTATCTTCGAGGGATAGGGCTCTGCTTTTTGTTTGTTTGTATGTTTTTCAAGGGAAGGGTTCTCCCGAGTGTGACTCAGGATACCCTGGTGCCCAATAGGTACTGACCCCAATGGGTCAGTATGAAGATCTGAGAATGCAGTGATGCTCAGATTCTTGGTGCTGGAGATTACTGGACACTGCTTGAGACTTCTGGGGCCTTACCTAATGATGTCCAGGAGCTTCCAAAGCTATACCCAGTGATGCTCAGGGTACCATAAAATACCACAGAGTGAATCACAGTTGACTATGTACTATTTCTACTATCTCTCTGGCCCTGATTCTTTTTTTTTTTTTTTTGAAAAGGTGTGACTGCAGATAATGGTGCTTCTGGATGTGAGTTATGTAATCAACATTACAAATGTTCATTAATACAATCATGTACCACAAAATGACAGTTTTGTCAACTATGGACTGACAAAACTGCTCTACCACCTAGATTTGTGTAAGTACACAGATGTGGCATCTACACAACAGTAAAATTGCCTAATATTGCATCTCAGAATGTTTCCATCATTATGTGACTCATAACTGTTTTTGTATCTTCTCTTATTCTGGCATGTGGAAAATTATGCTACCTCTTGCTTGAAATTAGGAAGGAGCATCAGATTCATTTGGGCCAGCAAAATGGTATGTCAGTGCTGGTGAATGCATTTAGTGATGAGCAAAGCTTGCATTGTGGTGAAGGTCAGAACAGACTCAATCATCAGGAGGACAATTGCTCCAGAGCATTCCATGCACTGATGGTGACAGTGCAAGAGCAAAGAATAACACTTTATTTTCTAAGATATTGATCTTGTATGCAACAGAAGCAAAACTCTACCTATCATAACTGACGCAGGCCATCTCTTGAAATGTGAGTCAGTAGAAGTGTGAGATGGGTTAAATAAGAAAAAAGAAAAATTGGATAAGAGTTGTCACCAGAATTCTTTCTCTCTGGTTATTGGAAAAGCAGCTACTCAGAATTGTCTCTTCTGTTCAGTTCCTCTGATTCTACTCTGCAGTTGGAGGCTTTTTAGGGGCCAGTCTAGGCCTGAAGCCACGCATTTTGGGTAAGACAAGAGATGTGGAATTCCTATTATAGTTCACCTGGAACTGCTAATGAGCTGCCTCTTGGGAAGAGCTGACGACCATGTGTAAAAGCACATTTATTTAATTTTTTGCCTGGGAGGCAATGTGTTTTTTTCAGGTAGTACATTAAAACAGAAGCTGTCAGTAAAATTTATCCATTTCATTTTTTCAGAAATTTTCTGAAGAATTGATAAATCAGGGCAACACTCCTTTCTCATCTTCATCAATCGCTCAGAACAAGAATGGTGACTCTGAACTTTGATGATTAGCATCTTCTCAAGCAATTTAGCATGTATTTCATGCAGAAGAGTGAGTGGGTTTGGGCACAGGTGTAGGATGGCTTCCTTTCTGGTGGCTTCTCCAAATTAAGCTATAGGACTGCAAAGCCCAAGCAACTGAGGGGAGTAGTGTTCCATGCAAGAGAGGTAATACATTCTCTGGCTTTCTGATTCTTTCAAGTTACACTTTCTTACTGAGAGAAGTCCAGAGTTTGTAGTGGATGTGGTTCAGAACTCATCTTTGGAAAACCCAAACAGCCTGGCTTCTCATCCCCTAAGCAAAGGCCCTCTGAATGCAGAGTTGAGTTGACACCTAGAATGATTTCTCTAGCTACAGTGCTACCGGTTTTCTTTACTAGCATTTGTATTTTTTAAAGGAACCAATATGCTTGTGTAGCTGACATGAAACAAACTTGACTCCTAAAAGATTTAACTTAATATCTGCCTATGCATTCTGGGGGCCAGCTGTTGGCGAACTGTGCATTAAAGGCCCTGGCGGTGCCACAGCTCGTCATGTATGATATCAGGCAGGCAAATGTGACGTGATGCCCATGTACTCTTGAGGGTGATTCAATGTGCCAGCCAGCTCGATGGGCAGAGAATCTATAAACACAGTTGTCACAAGTGAGAAAGAGCACTGGGTCGAAGGCAGGCTGGAAAAGCAAGCAGCATTGGAACCTGTCTCTAAGCCCTAATGAAAGTGTTAATTAGTGTATTACAGAATTTAAGGGGAGAACAGGCTCCCCAGCAGAGCCCTCCAGTGACATGCTCTTCATTAACCACTTCTTCCTTTTGCAGGGGCTTTCTCAGTTGAAGAGAACCCACGGAGGGGGGAGGCATAGGGAACTGTGCTGCACAAGGAAGGCTTTCAGGGGCCCTATGCTAAAAAGGGAAGGCCAACTGGGTGCATGGCTGTCTGATGTTTATAGGAATAAGTACACATTTAATCTACATAATCATTAATCTTTCTTTATGTAAAAATGATTAGCAAATAGGGTTTTTAAGCAACTGTTTAGTTTACACATTGGCATCATAGATTAACTTATTTCTAAAACACTTGATTTTATCACTCTGCCTAATGATTTGTCACATGATTTATTGGGTAATATGATAAATCATGTGCAATTTATTGTTTATCCTATAAAGAGTGCAACAATTCATTGAACAGTGATGAGACCCAGCAGTTGTGCAGGAAAACCCACCTGGTTGGCTATTGCTCTGGATGGGGCAAAGATACTTCCAGAAGGTGACTGGTCTCTCTCTGTGTTCAGGCTTGAGCATAGGGCAGCGTGACTCTGCTTAAATGAAATAGTTCTAGAAAATAATGGCAGAGTCATAATCTTATACTCCAGCCATATTTATTTTATATGGAAATATAAAGTCAAAAGCCTGATGGGCGTTAAATCTGCAGATTTATTTGTTATAATAAATGTGGCATTCTTTGTTACACAGACATTAAACTTAACGGCAATGTTTCATCTTACCACCTGGCACTTGTGTGTTCCTTTCCCTGGCTTCACTTCAGGGTGAAGCACCTGCTGAAAGGTTCTCAGGGATGATTCTTGGTGTTCTCTAACTCAGAGCACAGCTTACAGATTCAGTTTGGGAAGATAGGAACAGAGCTCAGTGTAAAACTAGGACCAGGGCCCAAAGCCAGGTTCTAATCTTTGCTCTTAAACCAACAAGGATTACTTTCAAGTGAAGTTAACTTACTAGTGGATGAGAGAGCTACTTTCTTCTCCAAATCTATGGAGAAATAATGGGTATCTCCCAGACATCACTGTCCTTTTTGTTCGTTCTTTCTTTCTTTCTTTCTTTCTTTCTTTCTTTCCTTTCTTTCTTTCTTTCTTTTCTTTTTCTTCTTTCTTTCTTTCTTTCTTTCTTTCTTTCTTTCTTTTTTCTTTCTTTCTTTTCTTTCTTTCTTTCTTTTTTCTTTCTTTCTTCTTTCTTTCTTTCTTTCTTTTTTTTTTCTTTCTTTCTTTCTTTCTTTCTTTCTTTCTTTCTTTCTTTCTTTCTTCTTTCTTTCTTTCTTTCTTTCTTTCTTTCTTCTTTCTTTCTTTTTTCTTTCTTTCTTTCTTTCTTTCTTTCTTTCTTTCTTTCTTTCTTTCTTTCTTTCTTTCTTTCTTTCTTTCTTTCTTTCTTTCTTTCTTTCTTTCTTCTTTCTTTCTTTCTTTCTTTCTTTCTTTCTTTCTTTCTTTCTTTTCTTTTCTTTCTTTTCTTTCTTTCTTTCTTTCTTTCTTTCTTTCTTTCTTTCTTTCTTTCTTTCTTTCTTTCTTTTTTCTTTCTTTCTTTTCTTTCTTTCTTTCTTTCTTTCTTTCTTTCTTTCTTCTTTCTTCTTTCTTCTTTCTTTCTTTCTTTCTTTCTTTCTTTCTTTCTTTCTTTCTTTCTGTCTTTCTTTCTTTCTGTCCTTCCTTCCTTCATTTCTTTCTTCCCTTTTTACTTCCTTTCTTTTCTTTCTTTTTTTCTTTCTTTTTCTTTTCTTCTTTTCTTTTTTCCTTTCTTTCTTTCTTTCTTTCATTCTTTCTTTCTTTTTTTCTTTCTTTCTTTCTTTCTTTCTTTCATTCTTTCTTTCTTTCTTTCTTTCTTTCTTTCTTTCTTTCTTTCTTTCTTTCTTTCTTTCTCTTCTTTCTTTCTTCTTCTTTCTTTCCTTTCTTTCTTTCTTTCTTTCCTTCCTTTCTTTCTTTCTTCTTCCTTTCTTTCTTTCTTCCTCTTCTTCCTTCCTTTTCTTTCTTTCTTTCTTCCTTTCTTCTCTTTTCTTCTTTCTTTCTTTCTTTCTTTCTTTCTTTCTTTCTTTCTTTCTTTCTTTCTTTCTTTCTTTCTTTCTTTCTTCATCGTTCTTCCTTTCTTCTTTCTTTCTCCCTCTTTCCCTTTCCTCCTCCCTTTCTCCCTCCCTTCTTTCTTTTTCTTTTCTTAATTTTTATTGGGACCAAAGTGCATTACAAATCTTTCACTGCATCATTTATGGTACATAGTGACAATAAATGAGGGGTATTCCCACCACCAGTGCTGTCCTCCCTCCACCCGTGTTCCCAGTATGCATCCCATATCTCCCTCCTCTATCCCCCAGTATGCTAGTGCAACTGGTCTCCACTTTACAGCTTGTTGTAGATTGAGCATCTATTCCACCATCATTGAAGATAAAAAGGATAAGAAAAAGGGGAGAAAAAAAATTTGGTGACAACTACCAAAAAAAGAAAGAAGAGAGAGAGAAAAAAAGAAAAGAAAAATGGAATAAAAAAGAAAAGATGGACCCGGCAAATAAAAATAAATCTCTAAATAATAACCACAAGAGTGAAAAAGAATGAGAAAAGTGGAAGAAAAAAGAGAAGGAAAATAAAGTCAAAAACTAACAAATCAAAACAAAACAAGAAAAAGTATGGGTGCTGGAGTGGTAGGGTTTGGCATTCCCCCCACTTTTTTTTTTTTTTTGCATAGGCACAGTAAGCATTGGGGAAGAAAGGGAATTCCCGTGACCTAAGAGATTCAGGGTTTCTCCATCTTTGAAGCATACCATCATGGGATGAACCCCTGGCTCCATATATACTCATTACCCCATCCCAAAGGCTTTTTTGTGATGCCAGGAAAGTTTCCTCTCGGTTGTGTGTGAGAAAATCAAGCCACTGTAGCTAGCCATCTTGGTATTTGCGCAGATTATAGGTCAGGGTCTAGGATAGAGTCTCTAGGTTCCAGTTCCTATCCATTGTTATTGTTGTGTTCAGTCTTCTGTTACACTTGCTCCCTGTTTTCGTTCAGTCCCTAAGCCGAAGCCTAGGATATTATGGATCCAAAGGTTCTGCTCAGTCTCTGTTGTCCAAGTTGGACCACTGCAATTAGACATCTTGTTGTTGTTGTTGTTTATATGTCCTGGACTACAGCCTAGGGTAGGGTTTCTTTCTTTCTTTCTCTCCCTCCCTCCCTCCCTCCCTTCTTTCTTTCTTTCTTTTTCTTTCTTTCTTTCTTTCTTTCTTTCTTTCTTTCTTCTTTCTTTCTTTCTTTCTTTCTCTTTCTTTCTTTCTTTCTTTTCTTTCTTTTTCTTCTTTCTTTCTTTCTTCTTCTTTCTTTCTCTTCTTCTTTCTTTCTTTCTTTCTTTCTTCTTTCTTTCTTTCTCTTTTCTTTCTTTCTTTCTTTCTTCTTTCTTTCTTTCTTTCTTTCTTTCTTTCTTTCTTTCTTTCTTTCTTCTTTCTTTCTCTTTCTTCCTTTTTTCTTTCTTTCTCCTTCCCTTTCTTCCTCCCTCCCTCCTTTCTTTCTTTCTTTCATTCATTTTTTTCTTTCCTTCCTTCTTTCTTCTTTCTTTCTTTCTTTCTTTCTTTCTTTCTTTCTTTCTTTCTTTCTTTCTTTCTTTCTTTTTCTTCATCTTTCTTCCTCCTTCCCTTTCTTCCTCCCTCCCTCCCTCCCTTCTTTCTTTCTTTCTTTTTCTTTCTTTCTTTCTTCATCTTTCTTTCTTCCTCCTTCCCTTTCTTCCTCCCTCCCTCTTTCTTTCTTTCTTTCTTTCTCCCTCCTTCCCTTTCTTCCTCCCTCCCTCCTTTCTTCTTTCTTTCTTTCTTTCTTTCTTTCTTTCTTTCTTTCTTTCTTTCTTTCTTTCTTTCTTTCTTTCTTTCTTTCTTTCTTCTTTCTCTCTCCCTCCTTCTCTTTCTTTCTTTCTTTCTTTCTTTCTTTCTTTCTTTCTTTCTATCTTTCTTTCTATCTTTCTTTCTTCTTTCTTTCTTTCTTTCTTTCTTTCTTCTTTCTTCTTTCTCTCTCCCTCCTTCTCTTTCTTTCTTTCTTTCTTCTTTCTTTCTCTCCTTCCTTTCTTCTTTCCTTCTTCTTTTGTTTCTTTTTTCCTTTCTTTCTTCTTTCCTTCCTTCCTTTCTTTTTCTTTCTTCCTTTCTTTATCTTTACTTTTTCTTTCTTCTTCCTGCCTTCCTTCCTTCCTTCCTTCCTTCCTTCCTTCCTTCCTTCCTTCCTTCCTTCCTTCCTTCCTTCCTTCCTTCCTTCCTTCCTTCCTTCCTTTCTTTCTTTCTTTCTTTCTTTCTTTCTTTCTTTCTTTCTTTCTTCTTTCTTTCTTTTTCTTTCCTTTCTTCCTTTCTTTCCTTCATCAAGGATACCTCCTTTCCACCAAAGAACCTAATTTTCTTTCATTTCCTCTTAGTATAAATGAGCCCATCAACTCAGCTTTGCTTCCAGGCTGCCTGGGACACCTTAACTTTGACAGGCAGAGAAATACACCTATTGACACTGCAGGCTCTGTGGATTTGTATATAGGATTCCAGTGAAAGCAACCAAAGATGAGTTAAGTAGAAATCTGAGAGTAGGGTTAGGAGTACACAATAAAATATACTGCTGCTCCCAAATTGACCCTAAAGAACTGAAGAAAGTTCCCCTGAGAGTGAAGACAGCATAGAAGCAGACATGTAGAACCATCCTGTGTTCATTGGCATACCACATGGAAGTAGTAGGTGATGCTGCGGACCTTGATTCAGAGTTACCTAAAATATGCTGTACCTGGGATGTTCTTGTTGTTTTTTTAAATGTAAGTAAACTTTTCATAGATGCATAAATTTTAAAATGTCGTTAATATTCTATCACCTTAGGACAGTCCATATTTTATATCTTTTTTCCAGCACATCTTCTTGCTTGAAAAAATGTAATTTTTCTTTTTTATTTCCTTTCTCCATCTTTAGTGATAGATGTCTATCATTTTGGTCCCCCTTGTTGCTCTGAGGCTTCTTCCAAGGAGCATTGAATAGTCCTATCTTGACCTGATTATGTACAGAATCTCCATGGTAAATTTCACATTTAAAATTAACTACTTGTTACAAAATATGTCTATGAATACCATAAGCTCCTGGAGGTAAGGCATTGCAGTGTATGGTATACCATATACCAATACCATTATAGATGGTATTGATGGTACTTGGTGGTATTTGGTGTCATAACATATAATACATCAACAAGAAAAAAATTAAAGAAGAAAAGAAAGTTCAAAAGAAGAAGGAAGAAAGGAAGGAAGGAAGGAAGGAAGAAGGAAGGAAAAAAGAAAGGAAGAAAGAAAATAAAGAAAGAAAGAAAGAAAGAAAGAAAGAGAAGAAAGAAGAAAGAAAGAAAGAAAGAAAGAAAGAAAGAAAGAAAGAGAAATAAAAAAGAAAGAAGAAAGAAAATGAAGGCAAGGAAGGAAGGAAAGAAGGAAGGAATCATATTCTATTCTATGCAGAGGGAGTGTGATAACTTAAAGATGAGTGAGGGGCCGGGTAGGTGGCGCTGGAGGTAAGGTGTCTGCCTTGCAAGCGCTAGCCAAGGAAGGACTGCGGTTCGATCCCCCGGCGTCCCATATGGTTCCCCCAAGCCAGGGGCGATTTCTGAGCACATAGCCAGGAGTAACCCCTGAGCGTCAAACGGGTGTGGCCCAAAAACCAAAAAAAAAAAAAAAAAAAAAAAAAAAAAAAAAAAAAAAAAGATGAGTGTAAAGCCTTTACTACTTTTCCCACTGAAAACTGGAGTCTAATTTCCCTCCTCTTGAGTCAGAGATGACCTTAGTGAATCTTGATCAATAGATTGTGGCACAAAGATCCTTCTTGCCTTTTAAATGCTAGGTGTAAGGATTTTTCTGGCCTTTTAAATGTTATGTCTGGAGTACCTTGCAACTTCCACCTAAGCTTTTTATAATAACTGCATGGAAAAATCCTGCATCCAGACTGCCATGCTTGGAGGAAGCCCAACTTTGCCAACCAGAGAAGTCAGAGGAAGAGAGACCTCAATAGCACTCCGCTTGGTTCTTTTAGTCATTTTGGGTCAGGCACCAGCCACATTTGTGAAAAAGCTTTGGATAGTTTTAGCCACATCTATCATTGCTTACTTTTAATCTAAGGGTGAGAACTGTCTAGTCTAGTCTAGTGATGAGAAGGGCTAAGGTCAATCGCTGGTAAGTTTGGGGTGGCTTGCTAACTGGTAACAGACAGCCAAAACATAGAATGTGATTCATTAGTTATTTGGGGACTGAGTTACATGATCACTAATCTTCCTCTAACTTTCAAAATGCAAAAGCACAAGTTGTTTTGACCTTACATTTCAGGGGATAATCCAAGCTACCCCATCAGTCCTACGGCCTCCAAAACTGCATTTAATGGTACTCAAGGCATTGCATTGGCCTCCTTGGCATGATCTACCTAGAATGCTTCTAGATCCACAAATATAATTTCTTTCTGGGATCAGATAGAGTATAATGGAAAATATCCTTGCAGCTATAATCTTTGGTATCAGATATGATGAGCATCATGATGCATAAGTCTTAAACATTGATGAGTGAGGCCCAAACATATGCACGCATGCACGCGCACGCGTGCGCGCGCGCACACACACACACACACACACACACACACACACACACACAAAGGATCCATATATCCTAAGTGTTGAAAATTTCTCTTTTCATTCTGACTAGTTGGGTATATCTGGGCTTCAAAAAAAGGTACCGTATTTTCTGGCGTATAAGACAACTGGGCGTATAAGATGACCCCCTAATTTTGCAGTTAAAATATAGGTTTAGGCCTATATTCGCTGTATCAGATAGAAAGTTCCTGTGCTGTAACTGTATGTACCACAGTGAGCCAATCACAACAAGCAAAGTTTCAACGGTTATACTGTAATAGACTTCCTCTCTGCTCTGGCCAATTTGAGCAGGCTTTTTACAGTGTAGATTCAGGTTCAGAACATTATCTAGGGCCCGAAGAGATAGCACAGTGGCGAGATGCGGCGTTTGCCTTGCAAGCAACTGATCCAGGACCAAAGGTGATTGGTTCGAATCCCGGTGTCCCATATGGTCCCCCAGGCCTGCCAGGAGCTATTTCTGAGCAGACAGCCAGGAGTAACCCCTGAGCACCGCCGGGTGTGACCCAAAAACCAAAAAAAAAAAAAAAATAAAAAATAAAATAAAAAGAACATTATCTAATTTGCATACATAAAAAGCCTGCTTGGATTGGCTGAGTTAGAGAGGCGGTCCGAGCAGCCTTGCAGTGATTGGTGCAGGATCGAATTGGAAAATTCATTTTGTGGCAATATTCAGACAATTTCCAGACAATTTAGACAATTTTCAGACAAATTTCAGACAATTTAGTGGCATATTGAAACATCTTTCAGGATATACTCAGTGTATAAGACGACCCCCGATTTTCGGTTGACTTTTTTTTGTTTGTTTCAAAAGTCGTCTTATACGCTGGAAAATACGGTAACTGCATTCTGTTTTAACTATATTAATAGGACTTAGGTGTATCCTTGGGAAAAAATGTTCCAACTCTTTCTAAAGGTCTTAGCTTACGTATCTTCACTTCCAGAATTCTTTCTACATTTCCTGCTAGTGTAAACATCTTCCAACCAACCACAACCACATCACCCACTATCATTACACTTGGATTACACTTGATTCCATCTTGATTTTGGAATAGCCTTGGTGATTTTCTTAATCTGTTTTCTTTATCTACCATAGACTATACACACAGTAACAATAGAAGACTTGGCCAGAGCTTCTAGAACAGACTGCCATGAAGACTGTTTAGCACTGCTAAGTAGTTGGCATGATCAAGTAGACCTCCACATTTTCATTGTGACCCTGAACCTAAATCAACATGTATAAACTTTTCTATGTCAGATTTTTCGAGATCTAGGGACCTAAGGCCCAATACTAAGGAATAAACCCAATAATAAAGAGTATTATAGGTATTAGTAGTCTGTAAAGAATCAGAATGAGAATAGAGATCTCTGTAAAAGAATATCTTCTATGGGACAGTAAGATCTCAGAGACTGTTTAAAAGGATTCATCTAGCCAAATGCCAGTCAGTAGTTGGTGTTAAGTCTTTATTTCTCAGTTTCTCCTTACCCGAGGTGCTTGTAAGTTTGGGAAGATGTTTATGCTACATCCTTCTTAATACCTCATAAAATACTATTTGCCAATAATGTCACCCTGTAATTACATTTGCTGAACTCACTCTGCCGGTGTGTATGCTCTTTTTTCATTATGTAGCTTCAACCTTTATAATGTTCCCAATTGACACCATAATTAGTATAGTTTACCACAGCACTGATTATGAGGGCCTCCTTGTCAATCAGCTCCTGTGTGTTTCTGTTTGTGTAGCCATTATTCCTTTACCTGAAACCTTGAGTGATTTACAGGGCACTTGGCTACAGAAAGTGAAGGGGAAAATAGATACCCCCAGGTCCTAGTGCACTTGACTTCTTAGTTCTCTTAAAGTGCTCTCTTTGCTACCCTTGGCCAGGGATCTGAGAGGAGAATAGGCTTCCTTTGCAACCTGGAGGAAAGGGTCAAGGTGCCTGGTGCCACTCCAATCTCTCCCCCCGCTGGCAGCCCCTCCTTGTCTCTGGCAAGTTGCCCCAAATCTCAAGGGTTCTCTGAGGCTCCATCTCTCCACCCCAAACCCAGCTCTCCTTTCTGCCCTACCTTTCTCCAGGGGCTTCAAAGAGCTAACAGATGTGGAAGAGCTTTTGAAATAAGCGTGCCATATAAATTCAAGGTGTTTGGGAATGGTTTTCTCATAAACCTGCCAACACTATCTTTTTGGAAAAGACAGAAGTCACAAATCCACTCTCGTTTAAATTTGCCTTGGTATTTCCTCAGCAGATGGTTAAACAGCAGCTTGTCATGTGTCCTGGTACCAGCCCCCATAGGCTAGCGCCTCTTTGGTGTCCTGCAAAGATTGTCTGTCCCTGGAGAACCAGGCTAGCTTCCCTGGTATAACCCCAAGGTGCCTGGGGAGAGGAACAAACACCCTCCTCCCACCTCAGTTTCTTGTCTGAGTGTGGAGAGAATGCCTTTTGGAGGTGGGTATAAGGAACCTACCTCTGAAATTTGGGGTTTCTCCATTTCTGCAACCCTGAGAACTGCACCCCTCAGGCCTGGCACTGAGTGCTTTCAAGAAGCAGAAAATGCTGTTCCTCAACACTGTGTCCTGTGCTTTGTCCTGTGCATGATTGCGCCTGCATTTCGCAAATGTGGGCCTCAGACTGGACATAGATTTGGGAGACAACAGGAAGTCAAGTTTTAGTTGAAAGTAAAGTTTCAAGTTTTAATTTTTGGTAAGCAGCCATGTTTCCCAAGCCTTGCCCTCTGCCTCCTGCTTTCATTGCCCACTTAATTCAGATAGGGGCAAGGGATGCCACCAAAAGACTAAAGTCAAACCACAGACCACTTTATATTCACCTCCTTTCAGATAAAATTGTTAGGGACCATTTTCATATTGCTGGCAGGAGGCTCTGCTATAAGTCTGGGTCTGGTGAACAATGTGTTTCACTGAAATAGGCCTCCTACTCAGGTTCTTTCTTTGACCATCAGCTTCCAATTCTAAGTCCCCATTTGGCACTTATTTTAAAGTAGGACCATTTTGGGTTCTCTAGAATTCTGTTTCAGTTTTCCTTCCATGTATCTGTTTCCATCCCAGGTCAAACATGGTATAAATTCCTGAGTCAGCCTTTCACATGGGTAATAGTGGAAATGATCAAGAGTGATCTCCATATCTCTCCCATAAACTGGAATGGCACTTGAGGAACCAGGGTCAAGTTCCTTCTTTATTCCTTGGATAGCTACCATATTTTCCAGCGTATAAGACAATTTTTGAAACAAAAAAAGTCAACTAAAAATCAGGTTTTGACTTATATGTTGAGTATATCCCAAAAAATATTTTGATATGCCACTAAACAAAAATCGTCTGGCTATTGCCACGAAATTAATTTTCCAACTCGATCCTGCACCAATCACTGCCAGGCTGCTCGGACCGCCTCAATTCAAGCAGGCTTTTTGTGCATGCAAATTAGACAGTGTTCTGTACCCGAATCTACACTGTAAAAAGCCTGCTCAGATTGGCCAGAGTCAGAGAGGAAGTCTAAAATTAAGGGGTCGTCTTATATGCCCAGTAGTCTTATACACCAGAAAATATGGTAACTCTGCTCTTCTATGCACTAGTCACATGGGGAATGTGACCAAGGACATACTCTCTGTATGTCCTCTGTATGGACCTCTCTTTGAGGTCCAAGGGAGCTTCATCCAAAATTTATCAGTCTGAAAGTTTATTCTAGTTCTAACTAGAGCTAGGTTAGGTGGACTGACAGGAGTTTTGCCCAAGTCTATAGTGCTACCCTAGACTTTCTACTGTGTTCCATCCATTTCTTCCTCATAATCCTGCACAGTCTACCCAGAGTCTTCTATACCTGTACCCTCTCACTGGAAACACAAGCGCCTCCACCTCTAGACTTCTCTTGTTCATTCCTCAATTATCCGTCTATTTTTTTCATGCTCCCCACCCACCCATCCAATGTTCAGTTTGGGAGATTGGCAACTTGGAGACAGCAGGCAAGACCATTTTCTCATAGAGTCTGAGAAAGGCATTTTGTAAACATCAGAGAAAACTCGAAGTCCCAGCGGATGCTCATGTAATGTGGCTTATGCTAGATTACTCTTGCTTAAGTTAGACTCTGTGATTTAGCATTCCTGTTTAGCTGTGGAATTCCACAGAGGATATTGCTGGATCCCAAATCTTTTGTCAGTGTAATTGAGCAGAACATCTTTTCAGGTTTGTATTTCAAAAGATGCATTATCTCCTCTCATCCATTTGTTCTATTTGAGCTATTCAAAACTTTCTCCTTATACCATCCCTCTGAAGGAATTTGAGTTTTAGGCTGATAATTTATGTTTATGCTGAGAATACGATTTCCTTTCTGTGCCCAGAATGATTAATAGACTTCTCTCTGTAAATTAGTATGAGAGAGGATATAGGTAAATTGCTAACCACACAAAATTTCACCTTGTTCAGCTGAGGTCTTCCAGCCCTTTTTTGGTCCTCTTTCTTGGGTCCCCGATTTCACCTAGACTGGGTATCCTTTGAGGTTCTGGGCTCATCATTTTTGTCCCCTACCTCTTTGTCTTAAGAGTGATATACAGTAACTGTCCCCATAACCCAACCCTATCCAATCTGTTTTCATATGACCTGGGAGTAAAAGTTTTTAATTTTTAAATAGTTTAAATGCTCCGAAGAGAAATAATATTTTGTGATGCGTGAAAATTACATGAAATTCAAATTTCAGTGTCCCTAAATAAAGTTTTGTTGGAACACAGCCATACTCGTTCATTTATGTATTGTCTGACTAGTTTCGCACTCCACGGCAGAGTTGAGCAGTTGCGACAGAGACCTTATGGCCTGAAAAGATGAAAATATTTACTATCTGGTCCTTTGTAGAAAAGTTTGCCAGCTCTGCTATTATAGAAAGAATGATATTATGATTAGTCTTTGGTAAATATTGTGGTTTGGATTTCCGGTGGGCACACATTTAACGTTTAGTGGTCACATCTTAATTTTCCTTATTTGTTCTCAGTCCATATGATTTGAATAGATTTTATTCATTTCCCTCAGCCTGGCCTCTCCACATATGAAGTGCATGCCTTAAGCTGCTTTAGTAACCACAGTATACTCTGCTAGGGCAAAATGTTTGATTCAGAGTGGTGACTTCACTCAACTGGAGCAATGAATATGAGTTGGTCATCAGGGGAAGAATCAAGTGTTCTTCCTTGATGGTGATTACCATGGAGAAGCATCATGTAACAAAAGGACATTTGACCTGAAGTCAAAAGAGGTGGCTTAATTTAAATGCTAATGGAGGGCTGGAGCAATAGCATAGTAGTAGAGCATTTGCCTTGCATGCTGCCAACCCGGAATTGACCCAGGTTTGATCCCCGGTATCCCATATGGTTCCCAGAGCCTGCCAGAAGAAATTTCTGAGTGCAGAGCCAGGAGTAACCCCTGAGCACCACCAGCTATGCCCCCCCCAAATTTTAGGGGCCAGAAATAGCATATGAGTGGGGCATTTGCCTTGCATGCTGCAGACCTGGGACGAATCTGGTTTAATTCCTTGCATCCCCAATGGTCCCCCAGACTGCCAGGGGCAATTTCTGAGTGCAGAGCCAGGAGTAACCCTTGAACACTGCTGGGTGTGGCCAAAAATCCAATCAATCAATCAATCAATAAAATTTTTTAAAATGCTAACATACTTACATGGATACCTCCAGTTCTTGGTTGTTTGAACATTCTTGTTTACAGTTTCTATAGTTAGTGGATTGCACTTGTTATGTATGTTCTTGTTATATGTATTCAGTCAGCAATTCCCTCAGGTTGGCTTAGAATGTCCCAAGTACTAGATCCTGTCAATCCATGCTGTGAATTTGTCTGAACCCTCTAAAGGAGTGATCTGTGGCTTTCCAGAAGCAATAAAGATAGAGGTCTTTCCTGCCCTTCTCCCATCCCCAATTCTGATATGCAGTAGTGAGAGAGGTCTTCAATTACCTGAAAAGATATGCCTTCCTCACATCACCTAAATGCCTACTCACTCTGATTAGACACTTTGCCTGCCCACACCTGCAAAACACACATCCAATGGTCCTTGAGGTATGCCTGACTTAAGGACAGATCTGAGACTTCACTGTCTTGAGCATATTATTAAGTCCTTCATAAATGTGGATTTCTCAATGGGAATCAGAATATTCCCTTGTACACTGGAAAGAAAATCAGAACTACACAGGCAAAAGCAATGTGGAAATAGAAAAAAAAACTATGAATGAATGTTGGTGCCAAAGAAAAGCTGCTCTGTGTACCAATAGGACTCAGGAGTAGGTGACAAGAGCACTGCTCAGCTTTTGCCCTCCTACGCATGCTGGAAGGAGATCTATCTCTCATCCCTCCATACTGTTGAGGAGGAGGAGGTCACTATAACTCATCCGCTTTGAGGAGGATGAAACTGAGATTTGCCTGGTTTGTAACTTGCCCAAGTTCTACAGCTTGAACCTTGCATTGTCTTTACATTTTCATTTCAAGCATTGGCATCATTACTGCCTTCAGAATCAAAGCGTGGGAGAAGGAGAGCAGTGGCCTCAGGAGGGCCCTTTCTACTCTAGAATTGTCAGCAGGGACCACAGTGTAGGGCTGGCAATACTAGCAGTATGTCTGGCCTGGCTCTTTCTGCCTGGCCACCCACAGTGCCCAGGGTGGTGGCTGGCTCTGGCAGGGTGTGGTCTGCAATAATGATGGTGATGGACTCTTCTGGGTGCTCTCCATATGACAGACGATGTTGGGTTTCATGAGCAATTAAATAGGTCCAGAAAACAACATGTGGCTGCTTACAATTTAAAAGATCTCACGCATGTGGACTCAATTTCCTCTGCAATATGTGTGAGTGAGCATAACGACATAAGTGCCCAGAAGACATGGATGCAAAGGGTTCAGACTATCTATCTAGTCTAGGGGACCACACTGTGATATCCCTGTGCAGAGAACACCCTTTAGTTCTTTGGCAGCCTCTCAGAGGTCTGTCTAGCACTATGTCAAGACCTAACTCTTCACAGACTAGTTTGAGAACACAAAGCTGTATAGTGAGTCCTACTTGCACAAGCTTTATGAGTGTTCAAAATCAGTCTGCTGTGGACTATCCATGGCACTATTTCCCTGCCCAGAAGAGGAAAACAGTGAGAAACAAGCTTATATCCAAATAACCAGATGTGCAATTCAGCCCAGGCAGGGGGCAGGAGCCTAGGGAACATGGAGGAAGGACATCTTATAAGCGGCTATATCTGACTTAAGGACTAAGGCTGTGCTAGAGATAGGCCTTCACTTCTTCAAGATAGATAAGAAGTGGAAGCAAGGGAGATGGCTTGCTAGCTGGAGAAAAGGAAGGACAGCTGTGGTTGGATAAGTCTTGTCTCTATATGTCCAACCAGCTTCTCCCAACACATGAAAACACATACTGTTGGGGGGGTGATGGTGGCCTGCAGAAACAAATGGCCACATGTGAACTCACAGCCCAAAGATCAGGATAAGCCCTGGAAAAGAGTGACAGTTTTGAGGGCAAGAGGTCAGCAAAGCTACCAGATGCCCCAAAGTGGGGGGTCTTAACCTCTCAAAGCCAGTTTCTTGGATTAAGATGGAGTCTTAGTAAAGAATTTATTGAAAAAAATAATAAAAAGGGTAGGTGTGGGATAGGCCTATATTTGCCTCCATTTTACAGAAGAAATTTGACTTGGAAACTCACTTTCCAAGGCCTCAGGTAGAAAAATACACCCATAGCGTTTGCTACAAATGAGCTAAAAATCCCCTCCCTGAGGCATTAATGCTTCCATTAAATTCTTGCTGGCTCTGCTCTTTAAGAAAATCCAATAAAGTGGTGTATGTTTTTCTGGTCTTTGAAATTTGGAGGCAACTTACAGTGAAGATAAGGAGAGAGAGTCTTAAGGAAGTTCAGATGTCTGGCAGCTAGACTGGATCTGGGGGTTGGGGGATGCGGTTGGGGGGAGGTTCAATGCCCAAGGTGGTAAACATGACTCAGAACTCAGAAGGGGGAGTTTTATTATTTGGCTGGAAAGGCTGGCTATGTTGGTCTGTTCCAAAGACAATTTGCCTTCTTGTCCAAGTAAATGCAAGAGCAGGATCTTCTTCTGCAATCATTTTGTAAAGCTGCCCCTCACGACTACATACATGGCTGCCTTCTGCTCTAGTCATTGTGAGTCTCAAGAGAAAGAAAATGGCAGACAGGCCCTTCACCTGATTCTCAGCTCAGTGAGAGGACCAGGTGAGAAAACAGAAATATAGGAAGGTCACCATTTCTGGGCAGTTCAAGAGGGACTGGAGAGAAGGAGTTGAAGAGGGAAGGCTCTGGGAGAAAGTGAGTCTTATGGAAACTCTGGGGTCTGGAGAAAGAGATAATGTATGAGGACCTACCTATGCCTGTTAGAAAGTGGGTCTGTCTTTCTTGTTGAAACAGTAAGAGCAGAGCGTGCTGCTCCAGAAAAGCCCTGAAAATAAAGACACTGGCTGAGTGTTTCTGTCTGCACCCCTCAGTGAGTTATGGGGAAAGAGGAGGTGCAGGGGGGGGGGGAGGGATGACTCTTGGCATATCTCTACCTCTTTGTGGCACATGAGATCCTTTGGCCTTTTGGAAAACCCATGTTTTATGAAAATTAATGAAAAGCTATTGAGTCCTTGTGTTGCATTCTCTCCTCCTGTCCTCTGAGGCAGGCGCACGCTGATCATCATTGTTTACCTTCAGATAGCTTGCACAGCACAAGGGCAAACCCGCAATTATGCTGGCTGCGGAGGAATGATGGCTGTCGCTTAGGAGGAAAACCTGACTGCTTGCTTCCACGGGGTCTCTGATTCGTGCCAGAGCATCTGTCTGTAATCTCTTCAACTAGAGCTTTGGTCTGAGCCAGCCCATGGGCAGGGAAATGACAGAGGTTGTTCCTGGCCAGATAAACCATGGGAGGGGGCCTATGATTGGTTCCTGGCTCTGAGGCCTCCATCTCCAGGCTCTCCCCCACACCCTCCCAGGGAGGAAGCTTAGTGCTAAGCATGTCCTCTGTCTCCACCAGGGAGAGCTCATACCCCAGGTCTTTCTATGGCCTATCTCAGAAGGAGAGAGGGGGAGGGTTCCTGGTCAAACCTGGAATAAATCTGCAAGGGATTTTTTCCATGTCTCAGAGTCAGTTAATAGGCATGTGGTTGCAATGGGGAGAGACCCAACTCTACCTAGATGTAGTAAAAATGGGAAATGTACTGATTTATTGACTACAAATGCTCCAGGATCAATAGACTCAGAGCAGCCTTTTCTGTTCCTTAGTGCACTTGAAACAATCACACAGTATTAGACAATGGACACCCAAGATTTCAGCCAGATCCCTGTGTTTCATTCCTGAAACTGAATATCTTTGGGAGTAGTTTCAGGGAAAAATATTGGTATCAATAAAAAAAAAAAAAAAAAGTATGGACTTTAGCCGATAAGATAGGAAAAATGCATGCTGGGGAGGTAGTAGAGCCATAGCCAGCACAGTATAAATTACTAAATATTACACTTGAAACTCCACATCAGTGCCTGATAGACAAATAGTATTTTCATACCAGGTAGTCGTGCCACACTGGGACAAAGATATTCAAGCATCTGGGGTCTGGAGAAGCCCCAGAGAGCCTCTCATTTTTGAAAGCCAATGCAGTTTCTCCAGGATAGAACCAGGTCTGAAGGTTATCTTTCAGTTTCTCAGTACAGAGCAGGTTGTATATCCTAACATGAGGGCTTCGTTCTTACAAGTGAGACATTCTTTCTGTGACTCTCACTTCTAGATGTTGACTCACCAAGTACTCTGGCCCCACTTTAGGGATGCTCTTACACTACTTGACCTTCCCTTCTAATTCCAAGAAAATCAAGAAATTGATTTCCTTATACTTCATTATAGCATACATTATGCCATACATGTCTTACTTGAAACTGAAGCTCTAGGTAATATCTTCTGCTTTTTATCCTTCATGAGTTACCAGCACTGTTTATCAGATATTCAGAGCCATGTTGGAGGCAAACTTATGTCAAGGCAGCTATCATAGTCCTGATCTAGGACTGTAAGTAAACCAGTGTTTTAGAAAAAGTAGTGAGGCTTGAATTTGACCTGTGGAAGAAAGAGAATTGGAGGTAAGGAACTCTGTCAGAAAGTCTCTCTGCCATGTAGGCAATTGTCTATTTGGCCTTTGCAAGTTCTGGGGGGAAGATAAAATGTCTTCAAGAGACAATTTTGTGATGCAGTTTCTGTCTTTGATCCCTTGGCCTTTACAAAATAAAGTCTGTTTGCTGGATTTGTCCCTGTGCTTTTAATGAAAAAAGAGATTTCCTTGAGTTTAAAGGTGGGCATATTATCTGTCTATCTGTCCATCTTCTTACCAGACAGACAAAATTTTAGTCAAGATATAATTACTACAGAAATACAACAAATGCCTAAGGATAAAACAAAGATGGAATGTTGACTTTGCAAAAAATGCGAATAAACTTAACTATAAGGAATTATTTTTTTTAGGAATTATTTTTCAAAGTTATTTCTGACAAAGAAAGAGTACTCATAGAAACCAAGTTCCTTGGACTTAAAACTGTTTATATGTCTTAATTATCTATTTGCATATTCACATCAGCAAGAGAGGTCATATAACCTATAGGGTTTACTTCTAGCTATTGACTCAGACTTTATAAAGGTAAAAATATTTCTCAAGAGCCTTAGAACAGATTACAGTCACTGAACAAAAGGAAAACTAATCAATTCCATGCACTTTTTCTAAAACATGGTATTTGTTGGGCATCTGTTCTGTATCCCTAGCTGCTCAGAGAGAAAAGAAACAAGAGAAGCCAGATCACAGCACTCTAGGACATAGCAAATAGTTCCTGCGGGAGCTGCTAAAGGCTATGTGCCAGGTTGTGGCCTTCCCATGTACTGGAGAACAAAAGAAACTGTGTTCCATGTATCTTACATGTTAGAGATAAGGAAAACTACCTGAAAGGACACTCAGGAAAGGTTTTCCCAAGGGATTGTGCAGGGTTGCTTGAGAGCTGCGGATTGAGAGATCTTGCTAGGAAGTCAAAATAACTTTGGGAATAGATCAAAGTTGCCTTCAAGGAGAAGTCTTGGAAACCACGATAATTTGTATATACATTCCCATTACTAAATAAAATCATCAGAGGGCTCTCAGGGCTTAGAAGTTCACACCTCAAAAATGCGAACAATTTCTACTAGAAATTATTCTGTATATAAAAATCTGTTGCCAAGAAAACGGATGCACAAAATTTTAATTACATGTATTTATGCAAAATTCCACCTAGACTTTCCAATTTAGAGGAGAAATATCTGATGTGATAAGGCAGACCAATATGTAAATGCTTTACATTTATAAAATAAAATAATATAATAATGCCACTGCAAACTCAAATTCATGAACTACAATCAAAGACAGACCTAGAAAGAATTTATAATCCCAAATATGCTCATAATTAAAAATAAATGAATGGAAGATAAAATAAAAAACTCATGGAAGACATCTGTCTAAATTTTTTCAAGGGTCAAATAAGGGGAGATTTTAATAAGCAGAACCACCCTGTGTTAAGTAGAGTTATAATTTATTTTAAAAAGTTAGCAGAGTTGTGGTTTAACAATAGAGTAACATACCACAAAGGTGAGAAAACTATATACACAATATGTGTAATTTACGGATATATTTTAAAATTCTTAAATGGTAAAATATGCATATTAAATACCACATAAAAAGTATAAAACACCAAAAGTCTAGTAAAGCTAAGAATAATAAAGAATGACAGCTATGAACATTTGGGAGAAACAGGCAGAGCAATTAATCAAGAAAAAGAAATGATGTGTAATCATTGGGAGAGTTCTCACTCTTCAGCCATCATCATGGCCATCACAGACACACACAAAAAAAAACACGGCTTTGCAACCTCCATTTGACAAATGTAGCTTTCCTCTCTGGAGCTTTGAATATAAGCCCACAGGATAGGCAGTTAATATAAAAAACATGAATTTTGCAAGGCTAAAAAACAAAACTAAAATTCTTCATGTAATAGATAGTGTGAGATGTCAGGGATGGGGAAAAGTTCCTATGTTCTGGAACATGGAGAAGAATTTTCCTGCACAGCCTTGAAAAATGTTTGTGTGGTTACATAAATAAATAAATATATATACATATATATATGTATGTATAGTTGGGGAACTATAGATGATTTTTAAGGTATTTAGAACACAATTTTAGCAAAAATATATGATAGTGATTAAGTAGAAACTAAATAGAAATGCATTTTCAAAATAAGGACTATGTTTAAGTAAATCAAGGAAACCAAAATTTTACTGAAAACAAAGAAAGCCTTTTTTCTTTTTTTTAAATAAATAAATTATTTAATTGAATCACTAAGAACTTTTAATAAATAGAAACACAGAATGAGCTTCCATGTGATCCAGCAATACCATTCCTGGAATATACCCAAAAGAACCTAAAATATCATGAACAAAAGCCCTCGGCATTCCTATATACATCATAGCCAGAATCTGGAAACAATCCGTGTCCAAGAAAAGATGAGTGAATAAAGTAATTGTGGTACATCTACACAATGGGATATGGTGCAGCTATTAGGAAAAATAAATAGTTGTGGAAGGAGTCTAAATCAGGGTCACAAATGAAATAATGCAAACCAGGCTAAGGGTGAAATATATGTAGTCTGGCAGTCTTCTACCTCGTATGGAGAGCAAGCTGCCTTCCAGAACTGCCATTTATTTTTTAAGTACAGAGACCACCCCTGGGTGGGGCAGTAAAGACAGATAGCTCAGGCTATCCTGAGCCAGTCCCACCCAGGTTTACAAGTAAGACAATCTCTGTTTTGAGGTAGATCCAAGTTGTAAACAAACATACAAAGGAACCAAGGATGATCTTTGTTTTAAGAAAATAAGGTGTAATTTAACAGGAACTTAATTTTTAATCTTTAAAAGATTATAAACATTTTTCTTTCTCTTTTTTCTTCTTTCAGCTCCAATACAGGATTTATTGGTAGTTATTTAGCCCCTAGGTTATATCCTATAGTCTGAGACAGAGATGTGTTTCTATGAGCCACAGGACAACAGAAAAGTTGGCCTGATTCCCAGAATTATTTTAATGCAATTCCTAAAAGTTGGAGAGTCTTAAGAGGCTGCATGAGGGAAAAAACTGGAACCAGGATCCCTCTCTTTAGAGAATCATGAAACTGGTTCCTTGTCATAGGAGAGTATCCATATATATATATATATACATATTATATATATGTATGTGTATATATATAGCTATATATATCTTTATTTAAACAGCTTGATTACGATATGATTGTATTTGGGTTTCGGTCATACAAGAACAACCACCAAGAGCGTCCTTGTAAAGGCAATGCTAAAGAAAATTTGAGGAGGGGCAGGAGAGTCAGTTACTTTGCATGTGGCCAATCTGGGTAAGATTTCTGAACCTGCCAAGAGCAAATCCTGAGTGAAGAGCCGAGGGAGTAAGCCCTGAGCACCATTAAATGTGGCCCCAAAACAAAAAATAAAATAGAAAATTTGGAAAGGGGAACGTTTCCAAACTAAACATTTTTCTAAGGCCTAATACAGAAGACATTTTTTGTGACTTTTGTTACTCTGCCAAGTTATTTATGAATATTCCTTAACCTCTGAATAATTGTTGATTTTCCTATTATCTTTCTGTTTTTATTCCTCTAAATTATATTGAAGTTGGAGAGCTATTCTCTCTGACTTCAATCTTTTGTTTGCTCTTTGTTCTTCAGGACAAATTTGTGCTGTACATAGAGATATTCTGGTCTGGATGCTCAGTGGTTGCTCCCAATAAGGTGCTTAGCAACCATCAGGGCACTAAACCTGATCCTACTGCAATCTGCTCCTGGGGAGCAGATCCAGGAATAAGCCCTGAACCCTGCTGTTGTGTTCCCCCTGCAAAAACAAACTAGCCCATTGAGCCAGATCCCTGTCTTTTGTTTTCTTAGGGATGGAGATATGGGGAATCATACCAAGCAGTCCTCAGGGATTACTCTAGATACAGATCTTAGGGATCACTTCTGGCAAGGCTCACTGATATGATATTGGGGATTGGGATCTGGGGTCTATATCATGCAAGGCAAAGTTCTACAAGTTGTACTATAGTTTAAGGCCCCCAATGACTGCTTAACTTTTTTAAACTCAGGTAGTGAGAAGGAACCTTAATGTCTCCAGCTGTAATTTTTGGATCTCTTTCTTTGTTCATTTTGATCCATGCTGTTTTGTGGAGAATGAAAAATATTTTAGTGTTCACAAACACATACTGAAGATTTTTTAAACTCTTTTTCTTGTTATTATACACAACCTTTTTTGTTTTTGAAGTTTGTTTTATCTAGTAGTAATGACAGTAATAACGATCAACAGGTAACAACAATGTCACTAGGCTTTATTTACTGGTCTCTAGTGTCTCTTATTCCAATGGTGATCGTTATTTCTGCTTCTTGGTAAGCTAGAGATTTATCAATATTACTGTTTTTCCTCCAAATAACCAGCTTTTGGCTTTATTGATGTTTCTGTATTTTCTTCTTTGTATGTGTATCTATACTTTTGTATTCTCTCTATGATTCATTATTTGTTATCCCTCTCTGGTTTATATTAATTTTCTCCCATTGCTTGCTTTGAGTTTAACACAGTTTTTTGTCTCTAAGTTTTTCAGGTATAAAATTTAGATTACTGATTTAAGTACTACCGTACTGCTGATTAATATATTTTATTAACTAGTATAAATTTTAACCCAATGAATCTTAAATATGATATGGGCTTTCCCTTCTCCAGAGAACTGTGTTAAGATCTGGTAATATATCAATTGCAAAGTAGACAATTATCTGATAGAATAGTACTTGATGAGATAGTCCTTGTAAGTAATGGCAAAGATATATATATTAAAAAATGCCCATGATGATGAGTAGGACAAGGGACATAAAGAATGATGAGTATGTATAGCTCCAATGGAGAGTGTTCAAGAGTTTTTCCCCTAGGGCCCGGAGGTGTAGCACAACTGTAGGATGTTTGCTTTGCACCTTGCGATCCGACTCGGGACTGACCCAGGGTTTGATCCTTGTCACCCCATATGGTCTCCTGAGCCTACCAGGAGAGACTTCTGAGCTCAGATCCAGGAGTAACTCCTGAACACCCCCCCAAAAAGATTTTCCCCAGCATGGATTTCAGGAGAAATATAAATAAAAGGAAGGTAAGAATCCAGGAAAACATCTTTTTAGTAGAGCAAGACTTCTATTAGGACTAACATGGTAGTATGGAAGGAAAAAGTACTTTATTGTTATGAAACCATAGAAAGCAAGAAGAAAATGAGAATTGTGGAGAAGCATCTTGGCCAGACAGATTATTGAGTTTTGTGGGCACAGGAAACAGGTTTCTTATCTATCTATCTATCTATCTATCTATCTATCTATCTATCTATCTATCTATCTATCTATCTATCTATCTCTGTCCATCCGTCCGTCTGTCTTTCTGTATGTCTACTTACTTATTTAGATTCTGAGCCACAACTAGTGGTGCTCAGAGGTTTCTCCTGGCTCCGCACTCAGAAATTACTCCTGGCAGGCTTAGGATACCTTATGGGATGCTGGGAATTGAAGCTAGGTTGACTGTATTTAAGGCTAATAATGCCCTACCTGCTGCGCTATTGCTTCAGCCCTGCAGTTCTGTTTTATTTTAAGTGTAATAGGAAGGACATCAATGTTCTGAGGATACAGGAGGACCATTTGGATCACATCTTTGGGCATATAATGAAGGGAACAATCACAGAATCAGAGAAGCAACTTAAGTCTTCCAGCTATAAAAGGTTGTTGGCTGGAGAAACCATGATAAATGTGGAGATGATTTTTATTTCAGATGTATTTTGAAAGTAAAGTACTAATATTTACTAGTAGATTGGATGTGATATGATAATAAAAGTAGTGTCAAGGATTAATCCATTGTATTTCCCTGAACACAAATTTATCCACTAGGATAAATTTTACTTACTCAAGCAAAAAGTTTGAAAATTCAGGGCTATAGATGCAAATTTGGGAGGTTATACATAATAAAATCCATTATTATAATTACTACTTAACAGAGTAAAGTAGCAAAACCATTTATTTATCCTAATAGATGTTCAAAGACATTTTTAATCTACCATTATCATTGAAATAATAAACTAATATATGGAAAATATTAAAACTTAGCAAACACACAAAGTACTGTGTAAACAAACATTCCCTTTAAAATTAGGAAACATGCAAATACTTGCTATAGTTTTAAACTTTATTAAATAACTTACTCTATTAGCGAGGAAAGAAATAAGTTGATAAAAACAAAATTTTATTTACTTGAAGATAAGATTTAACTACTTTTGGTAACCTAAGACAATTTATTAACAACTGAGATAATTAAGTAGCAACCATTAATATTAGAGTAAGGCATATAGCAGAATTAATGCAAAAAAGTCAACGCCTTCGTAATCAAAACAACCAAGTACAATGGGGCCCTGCTCAAAATAGTATAATAAAAATAAAATAAAGTTGCTGGAAGTAAATATATCGAACAAAATTATTATAGCTATTAATGAAAAATTATATAATAATTAATGTTTGGCTATAAATGAAAGAATACCTAATTTGTGGGCTGAGAGGTCTATTTTAAAGTTATAACTTCTCAACTTTATCTAAAATTTTCATGTATCCTCATTCCAAGTTGCAATGAGATTATTAAAGGAAATTGACATACAGATTCTAAAATTTAAATGGAAGATAAAAGGCAGGCAATTTTGAAAAGATGATCAAAAGAATGGACTTTCACCATGTGATACCAAATTTATGAAGGTCTAATCATTAAAGAAGAGGTACTTCATAAGAAGATACAAATTAGTAACAAAGACTAAAATTTTAGTAATGAAATTTTTCTAGATATTGTAATGATGAGGGTGCATCAATGTTTGAAAACTAGTGGAAATAGAAAGGAGTGTCTGACATTAGGAAAACTGGTCCCTATGTAATAGATACCTAACTTTAAAAAGTACAGAATTAATGTAAGAAAAATCACAGACCTAAACACACACACACCACACACAAACACACTACACACGTACAACAGCACTGCACACACACACCATCGCAAAGTAAAACTAAAACTGTGAAAGTTGTCAAAAAGAATTACAAAATTTATTACAATAAATATTAATATACTAGAAATGGTGAATATGGTGGCCGGCGAGGTGGCGCTAGAGAGTAAGGTGTCTCTAGCCAAGGAAGGACCCGCGGTTCTATCCCCTCGGCGTCCCATATGGTCCCCCCCAAGCCAGGGGCAATTTCTGAGCGCTTAGCCAGTATAACCCCTGAGCATCAACGGGTGTGGCCCCCCCCCCCAAAAAAAAACAACAAAAAATGAAATGGTGAATACATTGGAATTGCCACATTTTATATAGTTTAGGAAATATATGATTAAAGTTTATTATGCTGGCAGGTTGCTTTGGGGGGGGTGCAGAATGGGATGGATTCTGAGAACATGGGGTAGAGGGAAGTTGACACTGGTGGTATTGGGTGCTGAAGCCATGTCTAAAACTCAACTATGGATAAAGTATAATTACAATTGCTTTAAATTAAAAAAAATTGAAAAGATGACATTGAGAAAAAATACTAAATCTGGTAAGAACAATTCTCAAATAAGAAAAATGTTTATTTAAAAATGCTTTCAATTAAACAATTGAAAAAGATGACATTAAGAAAAATACTAAATATGTTAAGAACATTTTCTCAAATAAGAAAAATGTTTTATTAAAATTCCCAAGAAATTTTAAAACTATAGCATAAAAAAGTTAATGAGATTATATCCATATTGTTGTTTTTCATGATTCTAGCTGCATGTTTCGCCTCACACTGCTCTTGAAAGTGACAGCAGACTCCATATTGCTTTCAGGTAAAGAGAGCGGTGGGCAGTCGAATGGGACTCTTCTAGGATACAAAGATTTAAGAAGAAAATATCTCTATGAATTTTCCACTGTCTTCTCCCCAGACCCTTTAATATTAATCTCCAAATGCCAGTCTCAGGAGTAGTGGGGCATGTTTTCCTTCATGCCCATGCACGGTCTTTATATGGGAGGATTAGTTTCCCACGCAACTTGACACTCTGATATGTTTCAAATTGGCATCTCAACTTGACATCAAGAAACTCACTTTGACAATCTTTTACTTTTAAAAGGTGGAATTATTTCCCCAAATTTTCCGTTCTTCTATTTAAACCAGAATCACTTCTCCATAGTGTCTCAGCTTAGATCCTGCCTCCACAGATCTTTTCCAAACCCCCACAAGAATGAATCTTTTTCCTCTTGTAGTTCCTTGATGCATTTGATGTAACTGTATTATTTGCATTTGACATATTAATTTAATTGGTTCTGTGTGTCTCTTTCTCCTCACTGAACTGTAAGCCTCTGAAGGGCAGAGGCTGTGTCCTAATTCAGTTATGCTATTCCCAACATATTTATAGCCTTGGACACTCAATAAATAGATATTTAAGAAATTCTTCTTTGACCCTCAGTCCTGGGCTTTGGTCAAAAAGAACTCAGAAAATCAGGTTTCCTTGGTTGTGAGTGTGAAGTGAGACTGAACTTTTTAACATCCTCTATTCAGGAAATGGAACACTTCATATTAGCATATACATTTAATAAATGACAAATAACATCAAACACAACATATTACATGTGCAATGTAGCATGTGCGAAGCTGAAAATGATTTTCTGAGTTCTGGCTCTAATCAAGTTCTCTAATGTAGCATTAACATGGGTCCTTTAGCTTAATAGATCCTCTTGATATTTCTTAGACATTTAAGAAATGGAATAGACTCAGCCATATCCTAGCTTGGAATGCATGCAACTAATTCTCTCTGAAATTCAAGGACATCTTCCAAAGCACAATATGGAATTCTGGATCCATACAGTTTGGGGGTTTTTATTTAAAAAATCTTTTGAAGGCAAACAAGACCTGTTTTCTTCATTCAAGGCACCTGATTACAATATGAAAGGTTTAGTCCTCAACATATCTAATAAGCCTAGCAGAGTGGTTAAAAGTCGCACTCATTTCTGACATAGCTACCTGCAGGTAACATCAGATTCCACAAGCAAAAAGCTAAGTTCCTCAAGTCCTACTCTCCTCTGGGGCTAGCTGAATGCCAAGGTTGACATTCAGGTTTCTGGGCTGACCAGTCTGTGAGGTCACTCCTTGAGTTTGAATTTATTTTCTAAAAAAGTTCACAGAACTCAGGGAAAACCTATTTACACATTAAATCACCAATTTTTTATGAATGATATTGAGGGATACAAATTAATAGCCAGATGAAGAGACATATAGGGTGAGTTATCCTGAAAAAGAAACTTCTGATCTTCCTGGAGCATGAGACTTAATGTGATAGTACTTGGAAACTTTTTGATTTTCCTCTATTATATAGGTGTAATTAATCAAACCACTGACTGTTGGTGATTGATTCATTTCTTCCCCTTTTCTGAAAATCAGGAGGAACAAAAAGTTCTGAATTTCTATTCATGGCTGATTTCCATAGCAACCAGAAATAGCCATGTTCAGGTCCTGCCTGAAAGTTACCACATTTACCTCAACTTAGTTTGGGTGATAAAACTCAGTTTATTAATAACAAGCCACCCATTTTCCCTGTATAATGCTGAAACACTTTCAGAACTGAGAACAAGATTCCAAATATTGTAATAGGAGAGACTACCATTGTTCTCATCACTCAGAAACTTTCAAATGTTTAGGAAGCTGAAAATCAGGTCTCATAAACCAAGAGCAAACATAGATGAAAATATATCTTGACCATTAACATTTATAGATATCTATTTCCTGTCAATCACAAGATTGTACCCATAGCTAGATTGAGATATTAATATCCTGATTTCCACAAACATCTTCCTAACTCATCTCTGAAAAACAGTCTTGTCAGTCTCTCGCATTTTATTCTTAGTTGCCTGATGATGGTTTTACTCTTTTTTTTTGTCTTTGTTTTTTGTTTGAGGCAGGCACTATATTTCTTCTGTACATCTTCCAGAGATTTTTTTTTATTTTCATGCTTAGATATATTTAGATAATTCTTACTTTGCTAATGTTGGTAAAACAGTAATGCACATGAAGGCATACCATAGAGACTTGTACAGACAGTGTGCTTAGTTCAAAGCCCCCAGAAAAAAATGATGCATTTACTGGGTTCTCTGACCAGCCTCAGGCTCTGTGAGATTAGTTTTAGATTCATAGACTGTGGTCAGGCATTGACCACACAGTTCTGGCCTCTCCACATGCAGAAAAATGTCCTTTTCCCTCGGCAGGGGTTTCATTCCGTCACAGATGTCCCTAAAGCACTAGATGAAGAAAACAACTTTGGACAAAGACAGTGTACAGTGATTTTTCTCCTTGCAGATAGTAGAGAAATCAGTCTGTTTTTTCAGCCCCCTATCCTGAAGGTGTGGTTAGGTGTGCCAGTGGTAAAATGGAGGGAAAAAAAAGATAATGAATTTAAAAACTAAAGTCTACATTCCCCAGAATGGTTGACATATCCACATTAGATGTTCTCAAATTTGAGGTCTTTGGATATTAATGACACAAATACCCTTTTAGGTGCCCGAAGGTTAGATGACCCCATATCTGATTGATATACCCTTGATCTCTTTCCAGAATTAAATATAAGGATAATTAGGTTATCCTTATGACTAATTATATTAGTCATTTTATGAGTCAATTAAATGTTGTAGATGAATGGACTTTGAAAAAAAGTGAAAAGACTCAAAACAACCTTTTAAGATAATCCATCTTAGACCTCTTTATTGATCAGGTAAGATGGTAAATATTAAGATTTTTCTCTTGCTCGTTGTCACATTTTCTCTATGTTTTTTTGTAAGTTTTATATTAGTATTTTGTGTTTTAACTTTATCCAGGTGCTATCCAGAACTGGATGAAGGTGGTAGAAGAGGAATGAAAGTGTCAAGAGCGTACATGTTGAACTATGGGATCATTTATGTGTGACTGTTCATAGAAAAGATGTCTCAGGATAAGGAGGATTCCTTGGGACAGGAAGAGATCAGTCCTCTGTTGCTTGGGGTGAACAATTGGGGACCTAGTGAATCATGCTAATCTTGTATTATAAGCTTTTCTACTTCCACTCTAGATATATAATCAACTCCAGAAAAATCTCTCAAACCTGATTGAATCTTCTAAATTTTTTTGGATTATTTGGCTTTCTTGTTCTCAGACACTTACATTTTTAAAGACGTGCCTGTTCCTTTCAAATGTTTGCCTTCTCTCTCAGCAGATGGCACCTCCTCCTGCTTTGCTAAGAGTGTAGAAAGCATGAAGCAGGGATTAAGCATCTTGGTGCCAACCTCATGCCCTCTACATCTGCACTGGTCCTCACCCTGCTTCTCATCTCCTGCTGAATCCAGAATGCACTCTTCTCCCAGAACTGTTTCTGGTTACTCTATCTTTGAATCCCAGTCCCATGATTTTATTTATGTATTATTATTTTCTTATTTCTTCATCAAATCTTTCTTAGCTCTGCAGCTACTCTTTCCCTGTAGGGTTTCTCTAATAACCATAAATACACTTCCTACTATCTATAAATTCTTATCTTCAAATAAACAAGCAAGAGTTCCACATCGTCCTCTGGCTGCTGTCTATTGCTTTTTCTCCCTGTTGTAATCAAGCTAGCAGATAATAGCCTTTTCCTTTTGTCAAAAGTAATTGATACTATCTGATGCTCCCATTTTCTCAATCACATCCCATTAACAGAGTCATTAGTTCATTAATAATCTCCACATCCCTACAGTTACAAAGTGTAGGGAATTTCCACTTCCTGTGGCTCTTTGCAGTGTTGCCTTGAGGACTATTGACTACTGCTGTTTCCTCTGGAGATATGGGTATTACAACAATTTTTGGTTCTCATGTTCTCTTTCTACCTCTCTAAAAAGTCTTTTTCAGGCTCATTTTCTATCCAGACCATGGAATTCTAAAACTTCCCAAAGTTTGGTTCTGCCTTTTGTCATTGCTCCTTTACTATTTTCCTGAACTTTTACTATATATCTATTCACTTCCATATTATCTGTATTGAACATTTCTACCCACTTATCTTTGACTATTACTATTATAACTTTATCATTTGGGGACATAACCAGCTACAACTGTGTTTATTTTTGGCTCTACACTTAGGAATCATACCTGCTGGTTTCATGGAGTATAGTGGGATGGCCAGGATTTAAATCTGGTTTTGCTAGATATAAGGTAAGCACAGAGCATTGTACTATATTTCCAAACCTCCATCTGCCTGAAAATGCTTCAAATGCTTCCTATATTTATTAATTCATGTATATTGAGTTATATCTTAGAGTGTAATTATCATGAGACTATTCTACGTGGTACTATCGAACTATATATTCTATTATAGTTGGAGCATTGTATGTCTGAAACTTAACTCAGAATAACTGCAAATTATGGCAACTTAATAATAAACAAATAGATAAATAAATAGCTCAAATGCATCTCAAACTCAGAATGTTCCACAATAAACTCACTATTTCTAGTGCTCGTCTTTAGTTATCTATTCCCAGTAAATCCACATCCTCCCCTGCTTCTGTAAGCCCCAGATCTCCACATCTAAAGCACGGCAAGATTTCAATATCTTCCTCATCATCAGTGTGGAATCTGGACTTCTCATGTTTGTTAGTGCAATAACCAACCCCCAAGAGTAATGTTTATTTTTCTCTTTATTTTTTGCCAGATTTGTGCCATCCAATTCTTGGCTTTAACCCATTCAGTCAGTCATCTCATGACCAATGAGTCAGGAAAATAACAATATGGCAGAATTTAGAGGAAAACAGCTAAGATCTTGAGAAGATAAAGATAGGCTAATACAAGATATTAAGGAATCAAAGGTATCAACCTATAAGGAAAGATACTTACAGTTAAACACTAAAGAATTCTCAAGGATGAAGGTCTATATGCCAATAATGGAGCTGTAACACGAGGGAAGAGAAGAGGAAGGAGACTTGGAATCTAGAAGCTACATTTTTAGGGGCCCAGGACTAGAGTCAAATTAGCTCAGCTTCCTCTCCTTCGCCAATTACTTTCAGCTCATGACTTTGGCCTTCTAGTCTCTTTGAACTATGGTGTACCATGCTGAGAAGGAGCTGTGCAGCTTTCCCTGTCTTCTCACTATCTTGCATCCACTGAGAATTTTTTCAACTTTAATCAGGTTGCCTATTGACCACCAACATGAAAGACGTGCCACCATCTAAAGCTTTGCCGAGAGACATCAATCTCTCTCTTAAGAGCAAAGCTTTCTTCTTATATCCTAGGAAACTCCAGACCTCTTGAAATAAATGGGACTCTTGCATCCGGGTCTTCATCATATGCCTGTGCCTTCTATCATATGCTTCACAGAGCCATTCCTAGTATTTTTTCCCCTCTCAACTTTTTTTTTACAATTTTTGGGCCACACCGGATGATTTTTTAGTGATTACCCTTGACTCTGCACAGGACTCCATATGTAGTACCAAGGATAGAACCTGTCCATCTCCTTCAAGGCAAGAGCCCTACCCACTGACTATCACCCTTACTGCTCTTCCCCTTCTTAAACTCTCCTCTTTAAAAGCCTCCATGCTCATTATTCTAATTTCTTTCCAACTCTCATGCTTTTTAGTTTCTTTAAGACTTTATTTTCTTCTTGAGGTTTATGATCTCCTGATCCACTTAAAAATAGTTTATTTAAGCACCATGATTACAAGCATGTTTATATTTGTATTTCAACCATACCATGCACACTCCCTTTCACTAGTGAAACTTTCCCACTACCAATGACCCTCATTTTCTACCTCCCTCATCCCCGGCCTGCTTTTAAGGCAGGCATTGTATTTATGGTAGTTGTTAGTATAGTTATTTCTCTAACTGCACATATCACTCTTTGTGGTAAACTTTATATCATGAGCTGGTACTTCTGGCCCTATCTCCATTATCTCTGGATATTATTGCTATATTATCTTTTCTTTATATATATATATATATATTGGTTTTTGGGCCACACCTGGCGATGCTCAGGGATTACTCCTAGCTATCTGCTCAGATATAGCTCCTGGCAGGCATGGGGAACCATATGGGATGCCTAGATTCAAACCAACCACCTTAGGTCCTGGGTCAGCTGCTTGCAAGGCAAATGCTGCTGTGCTATCTCTCCAGCCCCTATCTCTTATTTTTCTTAAATCCCATAGATGAGTGAGACTATTTGTGTTTATCTCTCTTTTTCTGACTTAGTTCACTCAGCATAATAGTCTCCATTTCCATCCATGTATAAGCAAATTTAATGAATTCATTTTTTTCTAACAACTGCATAGTATTCCATTGTGTAAATGTACCACAATTATTTGTTGTTGGGCATCTAAATTGTTTACCAATTTTTGGCTATTGTAAATAGTGCTGTTATGAACATAGGAATGCAAAGGGCATTGTTGTATTGTGTTTTTTGTATTTCTGAGGTATATTCCTAGGAGTGGTATTGCTGGATCTTATGGGAGCTCAATGTCCAGTTTTTAAGGAATATCCATATTGTTTACTAGAAAGGCTGAACTAGATGGCATTCTCACCAGCAGTGAATGATAGTTCCTTTCTCCCCCTCATTCATACCAGCAGTGATTGTTCTCAGAGTCAACTTAACTAATAAAGTGAAGGACCTATACAAAGAAAACTATAAAATATTGCTTCAATAAATAAGAGGACACAAGAAAATAGAGACATATACCTTGTTCATGAATTGGGAAGATTAACATCATTAAAATGGCAATAGTCCCCAAAGCATTATACAGATTTAATGCAATTCCTCTAAGGATACTCATGATATTTTTGAAAGAAGTAGATCAGACACTCCTGAAATTCAGTTGGCACAATAAACACCCAAGAATAGCTAAAGCAACCCTTAAGGAAAAAAAAGATGGAAGACATCATTTTCTCCAACTTTAAATTGTACTTCAAAACAGTAATCATTAAAACAGCATGGTACTGGAATAAAGACAGATCCTCAGATCAATGAAATAGATTTGAGTATTCAGAGAATGCTTCCCAGACATATAATCAATTAATCTTTGACAAAGGGACAAGAAATGCAATATGGAGTAATGAAAACCTCTTTAACAAGTGGTGCTGGAATAACTGATCAGTCACATATATAAAAAAAAAAAAAAGCAAACTCAGACCTCTATCTAACACCATGCACAAAGATCAAATCAAAATGGATTAAAGACTTTGATATCAGACCTGAAATTATAAAATATATAGAAGAAAACATAGGCAAAACACTCCATGACATTGATATAAAAGGCATCTTCAAGGAGAAAACACCACTATCTAAACAAGTGGAAGCATAGATAAACAAATGGGATTACATCAAACTGAGAAGCTTCTGCACTTCGAAGAAAATAGCAAGTCGGGTCTAAAGGTCACCCACAGTAAGAGAGAAACTATTCATCTAATACCCACCAGATAAGAGGCTAATACAGGGGTGTCGAACACGCGACTCTCGAGCCCCATGAGACTCCCGGCCAAAATGAATGAGGCTCTTTGCCTCGTATCATTATTTTGTATACTGTGGTTCTTTGCCAAGTTTGAGTTTTGTTCTGCTGCTTCTGAGGAGGGACCTCTGAGGAGAGATCTTCGAGTGCTAGTCCTGCCCCCAAGCTGCGTCATCCCTTCTCCCATCCCTCGGAAACAACTGCATGGGCCAGCGAGTGGGGGACCCGTGTGTCACTTGCTGGGTCACATCTTGCCGTTTGGTTCTTAGTGTGGAGGACAGCACACCCTCACCATCACTGCAGGATTTTTACCCTCACTCAAAATGCAAAATGCAATATGTGTTTAATAAATTATTGTTAAAATCATATGCTTTTGTGTGTCTGTTTTGGCAGGTCACTGCATGGTGTGGCTCTCTGACTCTCACAGTTTAAAATTTTGGCTCTTTGTGTCGAACTTGTTCGCCACCCCTGGGCTAATATCTAAGATATACAAGGTACTGACAGAACTTAACAAGAAAAATAAAATCGGGACTGGAGTGGTAGCACAAGCAGTAAGGTATCTGCCTTACACATGCTAGCTTAGGACTGACTGCAGTTTGATCCCCCCACATACCATATGGCCCCCCAAGCCACGAGAGATTTCTGAACGCATAGCCAGGAGTAACCCCTGAGCATCACTGGGTGTGGCCCAAAAACCAGAAAAGAAAAAAATCTAACCCCATCAAAAGTATGGGGAGAAGAAATAAACAGACATTTTCTCAAAAAAGACATACAGATGGCCAAAAGGCACATGAAAAAATGTTTCGGGGCCGGAGAAATAGCATGGAGGTAAGGCGTTTGCCTTTCATGCAGAAGGACGGTGGTTCAAATCCCGGCATCCCATATGGTCCCCTGCCAGAGGCTATTTCTGAGCATAGAGCCAGGAGTAACCCCTGAGCACTGCTGGGTGTGACCCAAAAGAGAGAGAGAGAGAGAGAGACAGAGAGAGAGAGACAGAGAGAGAGACAGAGAGAGAGAGAAGGAAAGAAGGAAAGAAGGAAGGAAGAAAGGAAGGAAGGAAGGAAGGGAAGGAAGGAAGGAAGGAAGGAAGGAAGAAGGAAGAGGAAGGAAGGAAGGAAGGAAGGGGAGGGAGGGAGGGAAGGAGGGGAGGGAGGAAAAGAAAGAAAGAAAGAAAGAAAGAAAGAAAGAAAGAAAGAAAGAAAGAAAGAAAGAAAGCAAGCAAGCAAGAAAGAAAGCAAGAAAGAAGAAAGAAAAAGAAAGAAAGAAAGAAAGAAAGAAAGAGAAAGAGAGAGAGAAAGAAGAAAGAAAGAAAGAAAGAAAGAAAGAAAGAAAGAAAGAAAGAAAGAAAGAAAGAAAGAAAGAAAGAAGAAAGAAAGAAAGAAGAAAGAAAGGAAGAAAGGAAGGAAGGAAGGAAGGAAGGAAGGAAGGAAGGGAGGGGAGGGAGGGAGGGAGGAAAAGAAAGAAAGAAAGAAAGAAAGAAAGAAAGAAAGAAAGAAGAAAGAAAGAAAGAAAAGAAAGAAAGAAAGAAAGAAAGAAAGAAGAAAGCAAGCAAGAAAGAAAGCAAGCAAGCAAGAAAGAAAGAAAGCAAGAAAGAAGAAAGAAAAAGAAAGAAAGAAAGAAAGAAAGAAAGAAAGAGAAAGAGAGAGAGAAAGAAAGAAAGAAAGAAGAAAGAAAGAAAGAAAGAAAGAAAGAAAGAAAGAAAGAAAGAAAGAAAGAAAGAAAGAAAGAAAGAAAGGAAGGAAGGAAGGAAGGAAGGAAGGAAGAAAGAAAGGAAGGAAGTAAGGAAGAAAGAAAGAAAGGAAGAAAGAAAGGAAGAATGTTCAAGAAAAACCATTCCTAGTCTTTACCTGCCTATGTAATCTGACATTTCCTAAGTGGAGGACTTGATTTAAAAAAGAAAAGTTGTCTTTCAAACTGCACTGTGTAAGTCATTAATTGTTTTAAAACTGTTTTTGCTTTGTCCACTTGTCCAGGACCCTTCTCTGGAGTCAGTTCTTGGAGAATATCAAGTTTCTGTTATATTCCCAAGGAGTTGAAGAAAGAGCTAAGAGCAATTGTTAACTATGTAGTACTAAGAGTGTAGTTTCTTCACTCAGAGCCCAAAGAGGAGAGGCCAAAGCTCCTGCTGGCAAGAGCAGCACCTCATCCACTTTTGCCTCTTCTCTGGCAAGTGTTTCCTAACATAGTGGAACTTCAGTTTTCAGACTCAATTGCCTTGCTTTTCCTGGCAGGCCACCTTAGGTTATTGCTTTCCCATAGATACTTTATTTTGATGATGAGCGAACCAAGCCACTGTGGAGCACAGATCTTAAGTTTTGATTGTGTTGCATTGTTTACGCTTCATCTGTGACAGGCACAGTGCTACCACCCTGTGATTTTTCCAGCAGTGAAAATAGTAGAGTAATTTCATACAGGTAAATAATTAGTAGTTTAGACCCTCCCCCAAAAATGAATACAAATTGTCAAACAAAGTATTAGGATTTTTTGTTTTGTTTTGTTTACTTTTGGGGATATGTGTTTCTGGGGTTGCCAAACAGGTGACACATAATTTTATGGTTTTACTATGCATAACTGACTGCTATATACAGCCTTGCAGTAAATGGTCTGACCCCTGTATCCAGGTTCCATGGAGCAGCACTTTTGCTCATGAATGGAAGCATTTTTAACCAATTTTTGCATGCCTGATTTTGATCCTATTTACTGTGATCACCTTCATAAAGTGAGTAGTATTGACCAAGAATTTTGCTCACCTGTGTGTGTCCTGATTCTCCATAGCCATTGTTTCCCACAGGCCATTCTGTCAAGATGGAGACAGAAAACAGAGATTGTGAGCTGGCATCAGTGGTCAAGATTTAGGGGAAAGAAAATAAAGACTGGAAGACCCAGTTACAATGGACTCAAAATTGATAGTACAACAATTAGGGCATTTGCCTCACATAAAATGACCCAGGTTCAATCCCCTGAATTCCAGATTGTACCTAGAGCACTGCAAGGAATGATTTCTCAGTGCAGAACCAGGAGTAATCCCTGAGTACCACTGAGTGTGGCCCTAAACCAAAATATAAAATAAAACAATAAAAAATGAAATGGATGCTCAGATAAAAAAACAATTATGTCCCCTGAAAATGTGGGACACACTTTCACTGAGTAATGATTTACTGTTCTCTCATGCTGAACCCCACCCCCTCTTTTGGTTATCATTGTTTTGTTTTTTTTTTTAAGCTTTTTTTTTTAAATAATATTTTTTATTTAAACACCTTGGTTACAATCATGATTGTGGTTGGGTTTCAGTCATATAAGATGACACTCCCCATCACCAGGGAAACATTCCCATTGTTACCTGCAGGTTTATCTTCATCTAGGTGGGAGACAGTCTGGTCCTTATTTAGAGTCAGAGTTTGTGGGTTTTTACATGATGTCTCACTCTTGTATTGTACCAGGGATGTTTTTGGCTGGAAGCAGAGAAAGGGGTGGAGACAAATTTGGGTTTCCAGGTCCTGAATTTCCAAATTGGTTCCAGAAAGGAAGCAGTGTCCTATCACTTGAACTCTGGCTGAGATTTATTGGTGGTGGGAATGTTGCATCGCTTAAGGGGGGTGTCTAAAACCCAACTATAATCATATTTGTAATCAAGGTCTATAAATAAAGATATTAATAAAAAAAAGGAAAAAATGAGGTGAAGACATAATATGACATTGAAAAGAAAAGAAAGAAAAGGTTTTCTGTGGGGTTACAGAAACTTGCTCTGCCATGGAACTGTCCCACTCCTAACCTTGATCCTCTTTCTTTTCTCTTCTGGTGCTCATCAATGTTACCCAGGACATTTCTGCTAGAAAAATACCTAGGATTCATGGAATTCTCTACCCTGTCCTCAGAAAGACTAGAACTTGTATTCTAAGGAGCAAGAACCTCCAGAATAGGGGCTCTTTACATAAGGGGTTCTTCTGAAGCCTCACCATTCATGCTCTTTTACTGGAATCCCCTATCTTACTGCTCAGACACCTCCCAGCAACCCAGGTCGCAGGAGCAAAGATAAGTCTTCAATGAGTAAATTTCAAGAAGAGAACAGGCTTTGGCATACTAATAAAACAACCAAGCACCCCATCCTAAAGATCAAAGCACTTTGAGTATTAAGACAAGTCTTATAAAAGCATAAAAGAAAATCTGGAATCCAATAATGTATATGCCTAACCTACCTAGGAAAGCCAAGTGTCATTTCCCCTGAGTCACCAAAAGCAACCCCATAGGCACAGCAAGGGGAAAAAATATGAGTGAAGTGGCAGGAGGTAAAGATTTGGGGGTTCTCATTCCTGTGGGTCAGAAAAGAAAGAAAAGAGCTGATATCGTTATAGGTCCATGAGTAGATGCAGTGGTCGGTGTATATATAGGGAGAGAGCAGATGCTCGCATCTATCTCTATGGAAACTTGGGTAGATATAGGGCTCCGTGTTAAACAGGAGAGAGAGTGGAGAGAGAGAGAGAGAGAGAGAGAGAGAGAGAGAGAGAGAGAGAACACAGACATTCACTTCTGTCTCTAAAGGACCTTGAATGGATAGAAGGCTCTTAAGTGTGTATAGGGGAGATATAAGATGATCATGCCTATGTCTATAGTTTTATGTAGATATAAGACTCTGGATATAGGAGAGATCAAGAAGAGAGGACAGACATTTGCACATTTTGAACCATGGAGACCAATATGGATGTTCAGCAGTAGGTGGTGATAAACTAGAGTTTGAAAAGAAATCGGGGGGGGGGGTGGATTCAGCCCAGAAGGTCTGGCTACTTCTATTTAATATTGACTGGGCTGTTCTTGTCATATAAAGGGAAAATAGAACTGTACTTAGCAAGGGATAGGAAGAAAGGTGTGAGGTCCTATTCTGGACCCTAAGCCTAATGTGTATGGTTTTCTGATAAAGGGAGTACAGAGGACAGGCATCAGGAGAGAGGACAGTAGGTGTTAGGCATCTGAAAGTATTCTCACTCACTGTGTAAGTGACGAGTAAGAACCTAAAAATGAACTCATGAGTGTTTACATTTAAACCAATGCCTTTCTGATAGCCTTTGGTGACTTTGGATGCTGTATTTAGTGGGGCACAAGGCTTAACATCTTGGTGGCACAGTCCTAGTTCCCAGTCCTGTGTTGCCCATCCTGTTTACCTGGCCTTCCACGAAGGCTTGTTCTCCATTGGTCATGGGTGTGTCCAAATCAATCATGGAGCTGAGGAATTAGCTCCTAGCTGAAAATAAAATGGCAAAAACAAAACAAACAAAAAACAACCTCTTGTTCCAGGTGCTTCTCATTCTCAAAATTCAAAGTCACCCACCCCTAAGTTAAGGAATCTGTCCTATGAGTGCACTCCTGGAATGTCCGGTTACCGAATCTGAGAGTGCATGGCAGGAGCTGTGTGTCTGTGTATGTCCACGTATGTGCAGACATGCTCTGCCTGCATATAGACAGGCGGTGGAGTGTGCATACATGCATATACATGGGTCATATATTTGCTCTGAATGCGTTCAAGGAGGAGAATGGCGCAGTGTGCTTGCCATGAATTTTTGATCTGGTGCTCTATGCCATTACCAAGTAATGAATATTGGTGAATATCACTTTAACTTCGAGATCATTCCAGGGTAAAAATGCCGTCCATCAGAATTTTGGAGAGGAAAGTTCCCGTGGCAATCCATTCGCAGGGATGGAGATGTATGTGCATAAGCAGTGGAAATTGAAAAACTGTGTTAAGTGGTTGGAAAGCCTCCAGCTGGAGATGGGGACCAGCCGCTTGGGCAGCCCTCCTCGGTAGAGGTTGCTGGGAGAATGAAAGGTTTCTTTGGCAGCCCCAGGGAGGAGTTCCAACATGTCAACTGGGGTCTGTGTCCTCCTCTGCCCTATCCAGGAAGGTGAGAACAAGACTGTGGGAAGGGCAATCGCTGTCAGGAAGGAGCCTGGGCCAGGAATATGTTTGGACCAGTGAAAGAGAGTCTGAGGGAGGAGGCAGGCACATATTCCAGGAAGTGCATGTGGGATGGAAGGGGGAAGGCTGTCCCTATGATGAGGTCAAGCTGGGAACCTGCTACAATATATAGGACATACCACAAAAAATGAATATCCCCTCCAAGTGACAAGGTGTCTCATGGAGAGCCTTCACAGCACCTGGCTGCCTGCTAGAGGTGTAATGCAGAGTCCCAGGTGGGCACAGGGATAGGAACCAGACTTTACTGCCACCAGGCAGAAAGAAGTCACAACAGTGCTGCTATAGGCTAGCAGCTTGTGGAGCTGTGCCTATTATAATCACTGAGTCCCATTCCTGGGGGGTTGTACCGCAGCATTTCCACCATCACCCCTTCCCCTGTGTGCACATATGTGTGCATGTCTGCATACACACACACAGAGAACATTCTGAAGAGTAAGAAGAGGTTCTGGCAGCAGTCAGCAATCATAATCCAGAATCCTTACCATGTGGGCTGTGATCAAGGCCAGAATCATCACAGGGGTCAGAGAACATGGCAAAGAGGGACCAGAACAAAGATGAAGGGTGAGGATCAGCTAGGTTTAACTGGCACTGTGTGGCCTCAGTTGGTACTGTGACAACCTCAGGCCTCTCTAAAAGTCAATCTTAGGACATAGAGCAAGATTACAGAGCACAAGTCACTTGTCTTGCACACAGCAGTCCTGAGTTGTATACCCAGTACGCAAGCTCACCAAAAGTCATCCCTGAGCACAGAACAAAGAGAAAAACCTATAGGCCTTTATTAGAATAAACTGACAAAAGCAATGGATCTATCTCAATCTCTGTCATTTTTCCTTTTGTGAGAGTCAAAAAAATGGCAGATGGATTTTACATGAATTAGGGATGATATCAAAGGTCTTATTTCCAACAGTTACCTTCTATCAGGATGTTATAACAACTGTCTATGTTGTAATCATTTTATACTTTAGTCCAATCATGAGGGAGATCTCAGAAAGTATTATCTTAGACCTTTGTTTTTGTTTGTTTACTTGATAATAAAATGAGTTCATCAGAATAGTACCTTTTCAAGATCATCTTGCATAAAAAAAACTGATATTTTTTTCTCTTTAAAGACTGTTAATGCTTGTGGATTCCCAAGAGCCTCTGGGATATTTCCAGAAATCATGGATGAGAAAAAGAAAATCACAGGAATGGAACTAGAGGGTCAATCAGTAGAGTAGGGTAGGGAGGAAAGGAAGGGAAACAAGGTTCAAAGGTGAGAAAACAGAGAGAGAGAGAGAGAGAGGGAAAGGGAGAGGGAGAGAGAGAGAACGAGTGAATATAGAGAATAAGAGAGGAATAAAAGGAGGTAAGAGATTCCATTCACAGTTGAGAGGAAGGTGATTATTACTGAATGTCTGAGAATCATATAACTGAAAAGGGCCTTGTGTCCAAAATATACAAAGAAATATAGAAAACACACCCCAAAAAAAGTCCACTTAAAAACAGGCAAGGAAGTCTGGAGAAACAGAACTGAGAGTAGGGTGCTTGCCTCTCATGCAGCTAACTAGGATTCAATTGCTGACATATGGTCCCTAAATTCTAACAGTGTTTTCTGAGAACAGAGCCAGGAGTAACCCCTAAGTATAGCCCTAAAATAAAGCAAACAAACAAAAACAAACAAACAACATAGGCTAAGGATTAGAATAAAGAAAAGATGAAAATGCTCAGTTTGTACATGAAACAATGTTTTCACACTACCGGGGTTCAGGAAAAGGAAATCAAAAGAATGATGACAGACTCTACCTAATCTAAACCCCATTCCAAGTGTTTTAGTGACTCAGGCACCTAGAGACTTCATTTTGTTTGGGGTTCTAGTCACTTTGCTTTCAGGTCTCTGCCTGGCATATCCGGCAGTTCTTCTTCTGAGCACTTTTTTCTGATCTCAGCCAGGGCCTTTCTCTGGTATTGCAGCCTAAGTACAAGCTTGCTCTGCTCTGGACATATTTTACTATTTCCTTCCAGCCCAGCTGCCTGAAGTTGTGCCTTCCACAGGCAGCAGTGTGAGAAGAAGGAGCAGTGAAGAGGAAAGTCTGAGTCTCCTCTGTGAGGCTGCCTACCACTCATGCTCACCTCCCACAAGTGCTCCAGAGCTGGGACTGGCCTGAATGGGATGGAATGATGCATAGAGATGAGAGGGAGAAGATAAGGTGGCATATTTGGCCAGGTCTTAACTTTTGGAGGCTTAGGAGATAACTGCTGGCCAAGGAATGGAAAGGAGCCAATAGATGCAGAAGTGGGGTGACCTTTCCTGAGAGGGTAGAAAAAGAGACAGTAGGAAGCACTTTGCTGTGATCTCCACTTCCAGTGGGGTCACTGCAGGGTGGTGAGTCTTTCACTTTTCAGAGGTTTCTAGGAGACAAAGCCAGGAGAGCCAGTTCTGCTTCAAAAAATGGTCTTGGCAGACAAGAGCATTATTCCCAGGGCTGCGGACTATAGAAAACCTTAGGTGACAGAAAGCTTCAAGGGCAGCTAGAGAGGGAAGGATAAGATGGTGCCTCTGAGGTTTGGAGCAAAAGGAAGACTGTGGTCATCTTTACTAGTCTTAGGAAACCAACATACATGTACACACAGGCATGCACACACAGGCACTCACACACACCTGTTCATATTTCTCATTTCAGGAACCTTTTGGATTTGACTGTCACCTGCAATTGTTCTGAGCATTTGTCAAGGCCTTGCAGCAATCTTTGGCAGTGAGAGTCAAATCAAAGCTTGTCAGTCACAAGTCAGTTGGAATACACACAGCCACCCTGAGGACATCTGGCAGAGAAGAACAGACTCATAATTGGGAAGCAACCACAAGACGACATTTGTTCATTGCCCTTCCTGCAGGCGAGAGAGTAGAACGCTGAACAGGCCAAACTTGAGAGAAATGAGGTTTGGTAACTTCTGTTTAGATCTGGTTTCATTGTCGTTGCTTGCTCTAATTTAAAGGAGAGATTGGTGTACATTGCAAATATGCTCTCGATGGGAATGTTTTGTATAGCCATAGAAACATTTTAATTTGTTTTCCAAACAAAATAAATCTTGTACATTTTTAGAAAATTTGAAAATGCCCATAAAGTTCAAAAAAGAAAAAAAAGTCAACTGTTACTTCCAACGCTATTTATTACACGGAGAAAGCCACTCTAAATATTTTGGTGCATACTCTTTCAGACCTAAGTAAGTAATATAAAGTAATTTATATAAGTAATTTATAAAGTAATAAAAGTACTATATTTTAGCTCTATCCATGGGTCTTCAAACTACGGCCAGCGGGCCACATATTGTATTTATTCCCATTTTGTTTTTTCACTTCTAAATAAGATATATGCAGTGTGCATAGAAATTTGTTCATAATTTTTGTTTTTACTATAATCTGGCCCTCCAACAGTCTGAAGGACAGTGAACTGGCCCCCTGTTTAAAAAGTTTGAGGACCCCTGCTGAGTCTATACGATGCATCTAACCATAAATGCACATAGTTCTTAGATGAGGAAAACAAGAAAAAATATTCTAAAGCAAATGGTATACTAAAATATTTAATAAAATATAACAGAATAATATTTCTGTTAAGTGAACAGCAGTCAACGTGACATTAAGAATCATTATGACTGTCATTAACAAATGGAGAGAGTTTTAAGTTTTGAGTACTCTTCTAGTTTTCTGGGAACCCCAAGAACTCCTCATCAGCCTTCACTTCATAAGATGCACAGACATTTCCCCCATCTTTTGGGGGGAAATATAGTGCATTTTATGGTACCAAAATATGGTAACATATATTTATCATATATCTATATGTATATTCACTTATTTTATTTTAAAAGCTATCTAATTTATATCTAGAGCGTTAAGATCCGCATTTTAGTGCAAACTTGTTTTCTGTAATGGTGCCAAAAAGAAACTTTAGTCTCATGCTTTTGACTGAGATGTCTTCATTGTCCCATAAACTCTGAGCAAGATCACCTCCTGATGTTATCCTAGTCCCCTTCAACAGGTCAAAAGAAGTAGGCAGAGAGGCATGAATACAAATAATTAAGAAAATAAGACAGTAAAAATACTTAAGAAAACAAGTCAATCTCGTCATCAACTTGTAAATCTTGAGAGCAGGGAACATCCTTTTATTTGATTTTTTTTCTTCTGAGGAGTTGGCTGAAGATTCATGAACTTTCAGAAACTGCAAAAAAAAAATGGGATTAACCTCTGTTGATTCTTATTAAACTGTTTGGTTTAAATACCTTGTCAATGGGAGCAATGAAAAGTCTATTCCTGCCTTTCAAAGACCTTACTTTGAAGAGCCGCACACCAATGGCCTCCTGAATCTTTAATGAAAAAAATGGTTTTCAGTTGAATATTCGAACACAAGTGCAAAGACATTTCCCACCGACCATCCAAACAAAATGAAGTCAGCTTTGACTGTGCAAAATGTCGATGAATTCTTCAGAGTAAATCAGCCTTGTCAGGGTGATGCAGACCCGTCAGCTCTTTGTGACATAATATAATGTGAAATGATATTGAACAACATGCGTTTGGCACTAAATTGTTAGCGGGTTTTACTTTGACAGCAGTGAGTTTATTGCTTTAATCCCAAGGTCTTTTAACCCTCTTTGATATAAATTGAGGTTGGCTTTTGTGAAAAAAAAAAAAAAAGAAAAAGAAAAAGAACCTCCACTTTACTCTCTCTTCCTTTACCTAAAACTGCTTTTAACAATTTATGCAAGTGCATCAGACACTCACTTTGAGTGACAAAAAAAAAAAAAGAAAGCATAAAAATATCTATTGGACTAGAAGGGAAAAGAGGCCAAGGAAGGTGCAAGCAGGCACCTTTGTTGGCTCCACATCCCAGGGTTCCCTAGGTGAGGGGATCACAGGATGGTGTGTGGCTCCCACAGATCCGTGAGCCAGGTCTAGGCTCCAGCAAGGTGCAGAACAAGCTCTGCCAGGAACAAAGGCTCATAATTGGAAACAGAAGCTGGGCTTACATTCTGTGCCAATTGAGTACATTCCCATATATGGGTTCATGCCTTCCTCCACTACCACCTACCCCCAGACATTTTTGAGATCAAAGATGACTTTTCTTTCACATAAATAGTTTTGGAACACTGATTTAGTAAGTATGGCATATAAACAAAGACTCCCCCGGTTTTCTATCATAATTGTCATCCCACACTGCCGGATGGGCTGTGGATCACAAAACAGGAGGATGAAGCCGGTGCCAGGTCCTCTCCTCACTCTCTTCTCAGGACTGGCATTTCTGCCGCTCCTCTGAACCCCTTCACACTCTTCTGGGACACCTTCCCAGGGAGAACTTCTATGTTAGAGTTAAGGACATTAACTAAGCCTCTTAGGCCTCATCAAACCTGAGAGATGAACTCAGAATGAATCAATTCTTAGCCCCAAAGATCCAAGTCTATAGTGACTAATGCCTTCAGTTCTTTAGGTTTAGAAGTCTGATTTTCTTTATTATGGTAAAGGTATGAACCTAAATAAGAGGTTAGTAGAATGGAATGGGTGGAAGAAATTGCAGCAGCCATGGTGATAGAAATTAAGAGTTTTCCTGCATTCTCAACTGGTCCTGGGTTTAAATCCCAACTTTGTTCTTGTTCAGAATATCATAGGTCATTAGGTACCAAAATATATAAGGTCTTTTTTTCCTGATCTATGACATGTGAAAATGAATATTATTTCCCATATAGGATTAAGGGGACTTAAATATAAAACATAGAGAATGTTTTTATAGTACAATGTCTTTCAGTTATTATTATTTGTTTGTTTGTTTATTTTGATTTTGGGGCCACACTTGATAGCAAGTAGGGGTTACTCCTGGCTCTGCACTCAAAAATCACTCCAGGCAAGGGGAACCTGGGTCTGTCCCAGATCGTCTGTGTGCAAAGCAAACACCCTGTGCTATCACTCCAGCCCCATTCAGTTATTATTATATAACCATCTTTGCAGATTATTTATACATATGGCCATCAGAAACATTCTATAATCATTAATAAGTGAAAGTACAGGTATTTCAAGAAGCCATTAAAAAGGACTTCATGCACTTTTTGTCATAATAAGCAGGCTTATTCAGCATGGATGTTGCTATATGTAATAACAATATGCATGACTACTTGCACAAAGCAGATTATTAAATCTTTTGGTCTCCATCTTATAAGCAATTAATCACACTGCAATAATGTTAGTTTTTCTTTCTTCTTAGTATATTTTCCCTAGATTGTTATTACAGTATATATTTGCAGAAGAGAAAAAAATTAAAAATGAGTTTGTAAGATACGCCTTCCAACCGACTTCCAAGGAATGTGACAGAAATGCCTTCTTTACCTCAATTGCTGATCATTGTATTCCTTATCTTACAAATATCCCTTTGATGGTAGTGCTCAGAAGTGTAGTTGATTCTCTAAATGCCATTTCCTCCTTGAATAGAGTTCATAGAATCCAGTGCCTCCTTTCCCTGTGTTTATGGAACCCATCATGCTTGTGGACAACTGTCTATTGAATCTCCTCTATAGATACCTCAACTGTGGGTCCCTGTCAAGGTGCATCTGATGTCTGTGAGAGACCATCCTTATCTCCTGACCCTCTGGACATTGTTGGTTTCATGCTTATTTTCACTTCTCTTTCTTCTTCTTTCACATATGCTCCCTCCCCTATGAAGAGAGTCAGTAGTTCCTCAATCAATTGCTCCTAGTCATGGTCAAGCCCAGAGTCCAGTACAAACTCTGTATTCATGCAGGAGTGTCTTGATAAAGACTGTAGATTTCCTTACTGCCTTTTCTATTTCTGGAAGTTGAGATCTTGCTAATACATTTCTCTTGAGTTTAAATCTGTTATGTAAAATGAGACTCCAGCTTCAATTATTTTTCAAGTGGCTCAATAGTTTGATAAATTATTCAGAGTTAGAGTTCACATTGCTTTAACCAAATAAACTGATCTGGATAGATAAGATGATGCTAGTCAGTTAGTGGATGCCTAACTCTCCCTTGGCAGTTGTTTTATTCTTCTTTTTCTTACAAAAACAGCAACAATTCCTAATTATAGACCAGCAGATGTAAGGAAACACACCTCTGCTTGATGACTCAAGCAAGCTATGTGCCTCTGAAATTTCACTTGAGAGGCTAGGGAGATAGCTAGGGAGGTGGTTCAAGTGCAGTGCATGTCTAGCTTGTGAAAGTTCTTGTTCCTTATCTAGTGCTGCATAGCCCTGTGGTGTCACTGGCGATGGCTCTAGCACCACCTAAGCTAGATCACCTCAAGCATGGTGAGACTTTGAAGTCAAGCTCTGGCAGGAGTGGTCTCAGCCACAAAGCACTCCTGGGTGTGACCCCCTACAAAAATAAATAAACAATCTTAAAGTCCACTTGAAATAAACAAAAAAGATTGCTTCTATGAGAACCTGGGAAGAGCCACACTCCTAGTCTGTGCTCTTAGAGGCCCCATTCTTGGGTCCTCATTTTCTTTCAGTGAAATCTCTGCAGATAAAGACTCTGAGGGAATGGGGTGGAGTACTGGGAATCTGTGGACATAGGACATTTATAATATCAGAAAAGTCACAATAAAAACTATAAGAGCCTTTACACGGGATGCTCAGTACACAGGATTCTATTCACATCTGTCTACAAAACCATATGCTGCTGTTTAGATGGTTGGAAAGCTCTCTTCCAGACGTGGGGATGAAACAGATTAGCTCTCCTTGACTTCCTAGGAGACGCTCCTTATGCTAGGAGATGAGGTTTCATCTGGTATCTCTGTGCAATATTTTTTGTAGCACCCAGTGGATTGAGCATGGCCACCACCCCCTTTCTCTTCCTGCCACACTAACCTAGCAAATAATCATCACTTATGGTCAACTTTTACTGTGTCAAGGAAGGACGAGGAGAAACTTTGTCGGCAAAAGCACTTAGATCTCTCATCCCTACATTCTGTTCTCTTTCCCAAGCAGATAAAATCTTCTCTCTCGAGTCACCTCTATGAATTGCAATGGGAGAAGTCACAGTCCAAGCCTATCACAGGATATTTCTTAGAAAATATTCCAGACAGCAGAGGAAGGAGACACCACCCCTTCTGGGCAGATGTGGTTGGGTCATTAGTGGTTTTAAATAGGGGTTCTTTCTTTCTCTCCCTTAAACATACAGAGAAATTGCTATCGGTGGTGACATCTCAGGACCATGGTTGCGAAACGGCCGCCTTGGATAGTGTCTGGCTCACAGATGTGATTTGTTTGCTTTGCAATGAAAATTTTTTTCAAGTAAGTTACATTTAAAAACCAGTGGATTTTATCCAACAATTATTACATTTGAATCTTCTTTATGAAAATCAGATTATTTGGCAACACTGAGGTCTGCATTCCCATGGGTCAATGCTGGCTACATGGTCTGTGGTGCATTTCACATCTCCTCGAAATGACTCAGAAATTTTGCTTACCACATCTTCATGGTGCACAAGCCACCCTTCCCTCCACTACTTGAGATTTGCATTTTCCTGCTCAGTCAGTCCTGAAAAGTCCAGAACCACCTGGGCCAGCTGTAAACCTGTGGCCATGACCATTGGCATTGTGGAGAGACATATGGTGGAAGGAGACAGCCAGCCATTAACAGCTCATTCATTTCTTCCTGTAAAATGAGGATCCTGCTGCCTAGTTTAGGACTGTGAAATGTGGCATAAAATGCTAGGGAAAAATGCTTTGAACTCTTCAGAGGTGGCTGATAAAATAAAAGTGATAGTTTTAAACTTGGTACTTCAAACTCCAAGCAACATCTGTATTATACGTCCTCTTCCTTTCCACTTGAAATTGGATACTGTTTTGAGAAAGAAATTTCAGTCCCCCAGAACTGACATGTTGAGAGAGTTGACAGTTCTCTCTGATTTGATGCCCAGACACATGTTGACTTTAATTCTTTGGGAGTCAAAGCCAAACGTTGGGTGCAAATTTGACTTTTGGGGGTTTCACCACTTTTTAGGCTTCTGGGGTCATTTATTGTTAATTATTGTGTTGATACCTTTTTGAGAAGTCCTGAGACTTTAGCAGAGCTGTAAGAATGGAAATGGGTAAGCTCGGCCTATTCCACAGTGCAGTCACAATGTTTAGGGGTGTCTGTTAGCCAGGAAAAAAATGCACAAGGCAGCCCTGTGTTCTCAAGTGCAGGCAGATGCCAATGCAGGTTGGGATAAATTAGATGGAATTTGTAGTGATTCATTTGATAAAAGGCTACCCTTGGTTTTCAGCCCCTCTCTCTGCTAAGCCTTGGTGGCTGCCCCTATGATATTTCAGAGGTCACAGAGGAGAAGACAATTGAGAAAACCGTGGATCACTAGGTGCTGTGAGTCCAACTGTCTCAGCCTGGAATCCTGCACATAGGCCATGGCTCCTGCCATGCTCTTTGAAAATGGGATGACTACAACTCAGGGTGACCTCTGCAATAGATGTCCCTTTTGCCTGGTTCCTGTGAAGGAGTTTCGCTTGGGTTGTTTTCCAAGCTTGACTGTAATGATCTTTCTAAATGCTTTAAAAAGGTACTCATGTGAAGAAGCAGAGGACTTCAAACGTCAACCATTATCTGGGGTTGATGGTTTACCAAACAAATGATCCTCCATACTGGGGGTTTGCATCAAAATGTTTTTCCTGCTAAAACTCTGCTTGCTTGAGAACCCCCTATACTGCAAACAGAAATAAGTCTCTCCCCATACTGGAATTCTCCACTTCCTTTGATGCCACCAACTCCTTCCAGAAGACCACCAGGGCCCTGGTCATTATCCAACAAGGAATATTGATCACTTCACTTGGATGCTAAACTGTTCACCTAGACCTCACTCCAATCCCCCAGGCTTGCCCAGAAATCACTATGCAAAGAAACAACCTAGGCATTCAGTTTATTCAAGCTGTCCTGATTCTGAGTTCATGACTAGACTCTGGTAGCAAACCCACTCTGCTTCCACACCTTCTAGTTACTGTATGTACTTGAGTATAAGTCGTATTTTTCGACACAAGAAAGTTTTTTTGCTTATACTCAGATCATACAGGTTATTTGATTTGGTGTGCGTGAGCACCGAATCAAATGCACATAGTCTCCAGTGGTCTTCTACCATCTGCTGGAGGGGGCAGTGTTTCAGCTCAGTCCACAAGTCACAGCTAAGCTGATGGGGTAGGAAGCTAAATTGAACTGTATGCCACTGAACTATTTAACCCACAATATTTAATGGCACATTTAATTAAGTGAAAAACCCATTTAAGGCAGTAAAGTTGTGTAAATAAATGTTTATAAATCCTGAATCCTTATAATCAGGGGTATTGGAGTATAAGGATGCAGAATTTTTAACCATTTATGTACAATGCTTTGCTGTCTTAAATAGTTTATTCACTTTATTAAAGTTGCCAATGGTATGTTAATGGTATATAGTATATAAAACAATCAAGTATTTTAATTGTAATCATGTATTTATTTATTTACTGATTCCTCAATTATTGTAATTGTTTTGGGTATATATTTTATTTTTATATTTTAAATATCTTTATTTAAACATCTTGATTACAAATACGATTGTGATTAGGTTTCAGTCATGTAAAGAAAACCCTCCCCCTTCACCAGTACAACATTCCCACCACCAATGTCCCAAATCTTCCTCCATCCCACCCCACCCCCACCTGTACTCCAGACAGGCTTTCCAGTTCCCTCATTCATTCACATGGTTATGGTAGTTATATATATTTTTTTATTTTTGAAATTTACCAGTGGCTGCTGCGTTTTCCACCTTGGCTTATACTTGAGTCACTAAGTTTTCCCAGGTTTTTGGGGTAAAAATAGGGGGAGTTAGGCTTATACTTGAGTATATATGGCACTTCTTTTTCAATGACCTGCTTTCCAAACTGCCTAGACATAGAAATACTCTCCCTGTATCCCAGTCCTGAGTATGAGGAGACCATAAGCTGACTGTACTTACAAGGCAATTACAACAATATAACCAGAGACAATGAAGCCAGTAGTCTAGTCACACAAAATTGCCAACAGCTATTTCACTATATCCAAGTTTTTCTGACACAATGATGCTTCCAGCACAGTTTACCTCTTTCAACCCAACTGTTTTAAGAGCATCTATGGATATAGAAGTGCCATTTTGACCATCACCATTTCAAATGACGTTCCTCCAAAATTCAACAGAAGTGAACCTTTGTGTATCCAAGATCAACTCATCGGTTGCTGGGGATTATTATTTGTTCTTTATTAATAAGGATTTGGGGGTCCAGGAGCACCACTTGCTGAGGGTACAGGAATGAGCCTATCTTCTTCTCCCTGGGACCATAATATATCACAGAAGCAGTGAGATTTTTGGCTACTGGCCAGGCTAATGGACAAAGTAACTTTCCTGTTATCCACTCCTGCACAAGGCAACAGTAGGGAGAAGGATGTGGTTTTTCGTTCCTCTTCTCCTCCTTCCTACTAGCTACCCAACTGCTGCCCATAATAGGTGAGAATTCTTTTCTTTCTGCTGAGCTTTCTTTGCTCTCAGTTCCCAACAATCCAGACTGCATGTTAGGGCTATCGCCTCTTGTGGGGACTTAGTTTGGGGACAACTCAGTGCCCCATCTGAGGCTCACTCTCACTATCATTTCTGATCTCTTTCAAAAGCATAATCTTCTACCTGGGAACTCTTGCTCTGACCTAATTTTATCTATTTCTTTACTCACATTTCACATACCAAGAGACAACTATTCTAATTCGTTTGACATCGACTTGATTGTTTTGCTCATGTATGTTCTTGCAAAATATGTCTGTAAGGAGTGCATCTACTATACTTTCTTTCTCCTCCAGTTTCCCAACAGTGCCAGGAACCTCTGTGCTCATGTCCATATGTGTGAATGGTAAATACACCAGTCCATTCTGTAGTAGAAACATAAATCCAATTTCAAATTGCACTTCAGCATTTTTGCACAATTACATAATCTTAAGCAGTGGACTGTGTTCTAATTATCCATATGCCTGCCAACATTTGATATTATCCAGCTTTCTAACTCAACCCTATCAACTATTATGAAGTAATACCTTATATTTTCAGTTATGGGTCCACACCTGGTATATCTTACTCCTGGCTCTGCTTTTAAGAAATTACTCTTGGTACTGCTCAGGGACTATGTTGGATGTTGGGTATCAAACCCAGATGAGCTGCATGCCAAGCAAATGCTCTACCTGCTGTTCTATCCCTCTGGTTCCTCTTTGCTATTTGAATTTGCATTTTTTTCAACTATTAATAATATTGAACATCTCTTCAATGTACTTATTAGCTTTAGAGTTGTCTTATCTATAAATTATTGTTCATATCCTTTGGTAATTTTCCACTGAGTTCATGCTTTTATCCTTGTTGATATGCAGAAACTCCTTACCTATGTAGAAACATCAGTCCCTTGTTTCAGAGATTGCAAATTTCTTATTGTCTATAATTAAGTAATTATGTTCATGGTATCTTTAAACAAAATATTTTTAAATATAATAATTAATCTACATTTTTGCTCCTTAAAGTGTTTGCTTTTGAATTCTTACTTAAAAGGTCATGACCAACATTATGAGAAAATAAAAAGAAATAAGGGTTGTATGAATTGGGAGGGAAGAGATAAAACTGACGTTATCTGCAAATGATATGATCATCTAACCAAAGGAATCAACACACACACTATTAGGACTAATAATAGAGATCAGCAGAATGGCTAGAGTCAAGATCAACATACAAAAATCAATAGCACTTCTCTACCCCAGCAATAACCAAGATAAATAAATAAATAAATAAAACATAAAATGAGCAGTACTTTTGTACCAGTACAATATATTTTATAAACTTTTCATTTATGACTCTCAATTGTGAAGCATTAACCTATACAAAGCATCCTAAATGAAAACTCATGCAAACAGGAGAGGAAATAAGTAAGTGAGAAGGTGACATTAGAATTGCCAGGAACTGGAGAGATAAACGTTTCAACATCCAGTGTTATGTGATAAGCTCCTTGAGGTGAGGAGATTTCTTTCTCTCTTGGATGTCACTGCACCTGCTGGCTGCCACCTTGTGGCCATCAGTCACCGTTTATAACATATTGATGAAGGGCAGACTGTTGACTAAAGTCTTAGTGACAGCTTTGGATGAAGTTCCAGGAGAAAGCTTATTCAGGGACAGGATTGATTGTAAGAGATTAGCAGGGACACACTCTACTATACTTGCCTGTTTTGGAAATCATATCTGAAAGTGTTCTTAAGGGGCCAAAGAGGATAGTACAGAAAGTAAGCATTTGCCTTGCACAAAGCCAACCTGGCTTTCATCCCCAGCAGCACATATGGTTCTCTGAGCCTGCCAGGAGTGATCTTTGAGCTCCTCCAGATGTGAGTCCCAAAAGAATGTTCTTGAAAACAAAGACATCCAAATCTTATGATTTTAGTTGTGAGACTCAGTGGTGCTAAGTAGTTGGTTACCCTGATGTGCAACCGTCATCGCTAACCACCTCACAGAACTTTCTGTCTTCTCATCTGAAATTTAGTGTTCATTAAACCAAAACTCAACTCTCTCCCTACAGCAAACAACATTCTACACTGTGTCTCTTTCCATCAACCAGCTTCATGAATCTGCCCACTTTAGAGAACTCACATAAGTGAAATCAGGCAGTATTTATCTTGGTGCATTTGGTTCATTTCAGTTAACATAATATCATTAAGGCTCCAGGTAATGATATACATTAACTTCCAGCCTTTTTAAGACAGAATAATATTCCATTGTATATTTATATCACATTTTGCTAATATAGTCACCACAATGTATTGCTTATACCACTATTCCTAAGCCCTTTTTTTCTAAGCTTATTCAGGACCAGGTAAATAATTAAAATGCAAAAGTGAATATAATCCATGACCAGTGTCCTTGACCTTCTCATGATCCTCTTGTGGGACCATAAATCTGAGCAAAGAATTTCAACCTACACTGGCAAAGAAGGGTGCGCATGTTGTCCCACAAAGGGATATATTTTCTTTATAATGCAGGGGCATTTGAGATCTTGTTTAAGGATGAGTAGCATCTGGCAGGTAGGAAGCATCTTGGAGCTTTAGGTAAAGAGAACAATATATGCATAAAATGACCATAAATTATTAGTATTTCGGTATTATAAATCAGAGGGTATATCTGATTGGAGCAGGATCTACATACCAGAGAAAAAGGTGATGTTCAGTGGCCCGTGGGAGAACAGGAATCTCAGATGTATGAGGTCCTGGCACACTACATACATACACAAACACACACAAATGGATTATCCTACTGAAAAAAATTAATTTTGAGACTAACATTGAAAGACTATATCATAAGGGATTCTTTACCATCATACCTATACATGTCTGTATATGCATATGTATACATATGTACTATTTTTATATACAAAGGCAGCATAATATAGAGTTGGGCATGTTGCATTTTTAGTGTATTGCATTTTCTGTTTGTGTTAATACTCTATTTGGACACTTTCATAGCCACACAGAAAGTGTCACTCATGATTTTTAAGGTTTCATTTATGTATATTTTATATGGATATACCATAATTTATTTAACCGCTTCTCTAGAGGTTGATGTTGAAGTTGTTTGCTATTTTTGTTCTTACTGGCTATGCTAATGAATAACCTTGTACAGACATCATTTCACATACATGCAAGTGTAACTGGAGGATAAATTCCCAAATGTGTAATTGATAGGTTAAGGGGTATATACATATGTAATTTTGATAGATGGTGCTGATTTGCCCTTCACAGGGGTTATACCAATTCATATTCCCACTAGAAATTCATGATGCCTACTTCCCTGTGGCTTCATTAATAGACTAGTATCAAACTTTGGGATTTCAATAAGTCTATTGGTGAAAAAACCATCTCAGAATACCACTAATTTTGAATCTTCCATTAAGGCAAGTGAAATTTCTTTTTATAATTTAACCAGTTTTGCTCTAACAGTTCCCTTTTTATTAATCTCTGGGTCCCAACTTTCAGCTTGTTCATTGTCTTTTTCTTATCAATTTTTAGTTACAATTTACTGAGCATTTGTTGTTTTAATCAATGAAAATGATTTTAATTTCTAATATGTTCACATGCTTTTTCTCCTTACATTTATTAATAGAATGACTTATTTAGTATTGTTCCTATTATGTTTTCCTTTTTTAGTTTCTAAAATAAACCAATATTTTACAGAATTTAAACTATTTGTTTCAAATAATCTAATTCAGCATATCTTCAATGGGATCTGTCTAGGTACTGTGGTCCTCTAGCATCCTTCAAAGGACCACCAGTGGTAATCATGGCCTGAGAGGTGGGGAACAACTGGTAGAAAAGAGAGACAACAAAGAGAAAACAAAGTTGAAAGACAACCACAGTCAAAGTTGAGAAACATATATCTCACATCTTATTTTTAAACCAATAAGCATAGTGAGGTTAGGCTACATTTTTATTTTATTTTATTTATTATTTTGCTATTACACAGGTACTATGAAATTTAGAAATAATGCCATGTTTGTGTCAAAGATTTTGTGATTTTCCCCTTCTTTTCTATGCCATAGATATATGATTAAGATTCCTGATTTGGGGGTGGGTGGGTGGCTAGTGTGTGTGTCTTACCCTAACCTGCTCTGGACTCATGACTGGGTCCTAGAGGTTGTCTCCAGTAATAGTTATGGTGGCAAGGACTGAGGGTACAGGACAAGAGAGTGATGCTACCCCCACCCCAGTCCCAAAACATCTGTATGGTTTTTGTTAAAGACTCAGTAATATTTACCCAGATCTGGACTTGTTTTGGGTCCTTTTCATTGAAAACTTAGGGCAATTTTTTATATTTTAAATAGCAATTAGTATATATGAATTTTATTTACTTCTATTTTTCTTGCATTTCTCTCTTGAATTCTTGGGATTAGGTTCATTAGTGGCTCTCTACTTGTTCTTCTTTGTCTCTTAGAGAGACAGCTGAGGCTCTTTTCTCAGGCACTTGAACCACAGCTCTGTGGCTTTCTAGTTCTTATGAATTTTCGCTTTTATGTTTCTTAGCTTCTTACTCCAGACATTTTTAGTTATATGCCAAACTCATTTATATTTGTTCTTTATTGATCTAAATGTTTTAGCTTATGTTTTTTCCCTAGGTTCTTTTCATCTTTGTCCATAGCTTCTGAAACAGCATTCCTATGTTTTAAAAAATTTAAATTGCTCTTGTGTTTCCTCTTTAACCTAGAAATTTTTCTAATTCTAGGTCATATGAAATATTTCTATTTATTCTTAATTTTCTGGGGGAAACATTTTATCTTCTAATTTTGTTTTTTACTTCTATATTTATTATATTGTGATCAGAGTACATTGTCTATATTGTTTGTGGTTTGGGGAATTTATCAGAGTCCCTTTGTGACCTGTAATGTGTTCAGTTCTCTTATTAATATTTCATGAAAACTTGATAAGAAAACAAATGATCTGTTGTCAAGGTTTGTAATCTATATGACTCACTGCAGTCTGTCTTATTAATTATGTTTTTGTAGGGCTGCTGTGTTCTAAGTTTGTGTCCACTTGGTCTGGAGTGACCTGAGTGCTGAACTACAACTATCAGGGTGACTGTTGACCTCATCTTGCAGCTCCTGGATTTGACTTCTTTACCATTGGCCACTGTGACACCTAATGTATAGGTATTCAGAACCTTATGACCCCATTACAAATATCCCCTTTTGTATTAAAAAGTGTCCCTCCTCATCTTGTTTGATGCTATCCTTCAGAATCCTGCCATGTCAAACATTAAAAGTATGGTCTTTGCTTTCCTGTGTTTACATCTGTCTGCCGTGCCTTTAAATATCCTTTTTGACTTCGTTGAATGACTTAGTCTTCTTAGATGCCCATTGAATATAGCCTGGGCTTAGTATTTGTGAACTAAGCTGAAAATCTGTGGTCACTAGAATTCAAACACAGGTCCAATGAACCATATTTGGTTTTAGATCTGAAGTATCACTGTGCATTTTATTATTGTTTTGGGGCTTTGGGGCCATATCAGTGGTCCTCAACAATCAACCCTAGAAGTCCTCAAGGAACCATTATGCATAATCTGGGATTGAACTGGAGAAGATGAGTAACTTAACCCCGTACAATCTTTTTTTGTCCCATGTCTTTGATTTTTATTTGTTCCTTAAAGTCCTCTAATTTGTGATCTATTTTGTTTTCTTCAGTTCTCCTGATGTTTAAGGCTTATATTTTACTCTAATTATAAATCCTCTAAGTAAAATTTCTATGACCGCCTTTTGTTTTTATTTCTATAGATAGTATCTTCTTCAATCTCTATCTCAATAAACGGTACAATTAACTTATTTACATTTTGTTCTTTTGGCTCCTCTCCATTTTAGTTTGTAATACTATGGTATATGGTATAGAGCTCAGAGTGTATTCATTTGCATTGAGTTTTAATACTGGATTTGTTACCTTTAAAGGGTTTAACACCTAGTATGCATGCACGCACTATTGCTTTGTCTTTCTAATATTTCTTCAGACATGAAATTTCTTCACAATTTTTATAAAAATATTATACAGAATGATTTCTCTCATTCATGTGTAGGACTTAAAGACACACAGCAAGATAGCAACAAAGACAACACAAAGAGAAAGCTGAGTCTACAAAACTGAATTGGGAGGGTTGAAGGAGAAAGACATTGGGAATCTTAAGAAATGTGGGTATAATGGTGAAGATTGTGGTGTAGAAATTATATGCACAGGAAACCACAATTAACATTATTGTAGATCGCATTACTTCAATTAAAAAAAAGCTTAAAGAATTAGAAATAGGTTAAACTATTTAATTAAAAATTATGATAAAATGCTTAATCATGTTTTTTATCTACTCTGTAAAAAGATACCTAATGAATGAATTTTGCTTCATTAAATTTTGGCATACTTTTCTAATTTTTCCACTGAGGAATTTTTTTGCCCAAGCCATGATGTTTTATTATTCATGATTAGGTATATTTTGTTATCTTTTAGTAGATATTAGAATAAGTTTCAAAGTAAGGATAATGGGTGGCAACGAAGAGGATATTCAGATAACTACTCAAGATTTCACAAACAGGAGTTTTTCCCTTCTCTGCTGCCTCTGCTTCCTGAAACAATGGCTTTGTCCCATTTCGAATAGTAGATTTTTTAGAAATATGCAATGGTTACTACAATGGCTACAATGGCTAATACACTTCTTGCTCTGTTTTCTGAATCCATTGAGAAAAATAGCAGCTACTTTTGTATTTCAAGTTGAGACCTTTTCCTTTTCTTTTAATAAAATAGCTTCTGTGGCTCTTTCCTGAGATATACTAATTTTGACTACTCAAACTACTCACTGAGTTTCTTTTCACTTCTTTTCTTCACTTCTACTCCCAACTGTCTTTAACAACCTATTACCTAATTAGAGTATTGCATTTCTCTTTTAATTTTTTGAATTATTATTACTTTTTTGTTTTTGTTTTTGGGCCACACCCAGCAGCGCTCAGGGGTTACTCCTAGCTCTGTGCTCAGAAATTACTCCTGGAAGATACGGGGGACCATATGTGATGCCTGGATTTGAACCACTGTTGGTTCTGGGTTGACTACTTGCAAGGCAACCGCCCTACCATTGTGCTATCTATCTGGACCCATCCTGAATATTTTTTTTTATTTTACTTGGTTTGCTTTGATTGATAATATTGTGATTCCAATATTTTCAGGAGGATGGAAAAAATATGACGTATGCAGCAATGTTCAGACCTGTAGTTCAGTATATGCCTTGACTGAGCTATTGCATTCATGTTCATTGAGAAGTAGAGTTCAACATGGCTGATCTAGATGTCCAGTTTGTGAAACTAAAATGAACAAGAAAATGAGTTTGATTTACCATGTTAAGTTCTGTGTGTCTGTGGGAGGTCCAGGTGAAAATAATGAGCTATTACTGTTTTTTTGTTTTGGGCCACATTTAGTGGCAAGTGGCACTTGGGGTTTAGCTCTGGCTCTGCATTCAGGGCTCATTCCTGGAAGTGCTCAGGGGACTATATGGAGTTAGGGAACATATGATGATGTTTTGATATGGGGATCAGACATGGGTCAGCCACATGCAAGCAAGCACCCTACCTTCTGTATTTTCTCTCCAGTCCTTAAGAGGATTTACTTTTTGTATAAATTTGGAGCTCAGGACTGAATGACAATACTGATTATCATTTTATTGGGATTTTTTTTGTAATTTATTGGGAGCTAGTAATTTGTCAGGGAGTAATAATATTCTCATGCTTTCCAAATAAGAACACCATCATAGCGAAATAATATTGATGTTTAACAGGTGGCAGAGTTAATATTTGAATCCAAATTTTTCTGATACTAAAATTCACTATGCATTTCCTACTGAACCTACAAAACCTCTACAATAAGTTTAATGTTTGATGCATGGCATGAATTTGAATTTAAGGTAAATAATTTCATGCATTTCTTCAGGGTTTTATATAAACTAACTAAACAGGAGCAAATTATCACTTATTGTCTCAATGAGGAGTTGGTTGTAACAGACAGAAACTAGACCATTTCTACCAATAGGGGCTAGCTGGTAGTAATCCCATGAACTGTAGGTGAAGAGTACTACAGTAGGTGTCATGTATGCTCATTCAAATGGTATGATGTGAATACAGCCCTGAGCCCTATGCCTCCAATGGCTAATACACTATGTGGCATTGGACCCATGAGAGTTCTGGGTTCAGTATTGAATAATACCAGTAACTAAGATCTCAATTTAGGATAGCAATATTGATTGCTTGGAGATCCAACATGAAATGATAAATGTTAAAAAAGAACCCTATCCAATTAGGATGGTCTTTAGAGTGTCCCTAGTGAGACTAGGTGGGCTGGATAGAAATATTTAGTATAGAAAAGGGAATAAGACATTGGATTTTAGAAGTCATATTCTTCCATTGATCATATGCGTGTACTTGAAAGAAATTGGTCACAGAGTAAAACTATTCACTCCATACATGCCACCTAGATACGTAAAAATGTGTAACAACAGATAAATTTGTTTTTCATTTTCTTTTTTAACTTACTTCCAAATTATTATGTCCATGTCTGGTATGTGCCAAGCTTTGGAAAATAATCACTTTCAATGACGTGATTTAGTTGTGACAGAAAATACCAAGAAGTAAGTGCTATAAAATACATGTTCCATTTATTTTATAAAATATAATAACAATTTACATATAAAAATATCAATATTTAGAGAAATTCATACTTATTGCACATGAATTAAGAGGGGAGTGAGGGGGCTGGAGTAATACCACAGTGGGTAGGGCATTTGCCTTGCATTCAGATAACCCAAAATTGATACCTGGCATCCCATATGGTCCCCTGAGCCTGCTAAGAGTGATTTCTGAATGCAGAAATCATTGAGTGTTGGCAGGTATGGCCCATAAAAAAAAAAAAAAGAGGGAAGTGAGGACCAGAATTTAGCTTACATGGTAGAGCACGTTTGTGGAAAATCAATTCCTAGCATGTGGCTGGAAGGGCATCAAGCCAAGTACCAAATGGTTAGACCCACACTGTCAGATCAGCAATCACCTAAGTGACCCCTGGGCCTGCTCAGTGACATACCTTTTTTTTTTTTAAAGACCAAAGTGAGATCTTTCTTCATTTCCAAAGACTTCAAAGCTAAACATTTTAACTTTGTCCTATTCTCCAAATTTAACTGTAAATATTACATGAACTGGGACACTGTCATAGATTTCTGTGATGAAATTGTAGAAATCAAATTTTTTTATACTGACTACCGAGTCAATGAGGCAATAGTCTTATTCAAAAAGAAACACAAGAAAATAAGAAGTGGGCCTAAGATATAATTTACTAACAACCCTTATCAGATTTTATAGACCATATCTCTGTAGATTCACATTATCTTGTTTATGCCTGTGCATTGCCTCACCCACAGTCGACACATGATTTGAAATGATTATCTTCTGTCTGATCTTAACTTTGTTCAGAGATGGGAGAATGTTAGGGACTCTGGAGATGGAGTTCAACCAGCTCCTCCTTTTAATTTTAATTTCTTGTAATTCAGAACCTACTGTCATCCTATTCCTTCCAGATTATTCTAAGGACTCTTAACCAAAGTGAGTTATATAATTCAATGTCGTGATCTCTCTCTTTATTACACAGACATACACAGAAGGATTTCGTTTTTTAATTTTTTTTACTACTCTCTTTAAAAGGAAAAACCTGCTTTATTTTTTTTATGTGTGCAAAGCACAAAACTCTTCCAAAAGGAACAGAAAGGTCAGACCTGCGTATTCAGTTACTGAACATACTGTAACCGCTATGTAGTTGTCTAGTTCCCTTGTTTCTCATTCTGGTTTGAAGAATGCTAAGAGGCCCGCTATCAAACAGGAATTAACATCTTCCCTTGCTCCTTTTCTTGGACTGCTTTGGACAGGCAAATAACAGCCAATATCTACAGTGATGTTACACCTAAGGGTTATTACCTATAGACTCTTTATATATTCAGGTGTAAACTACCTTCCCATCTCCATTTATTACAACTTAAGCAAGAGAATGAATTCTCTGTATGGAAATTGCAGCTGCATCTGCTTCCATTAATGTTAATGCCACAGTTATAAGAAGGAGTATCTGGAATGAAGATTCTTGAGCTCAAGTTAAATAGGGTCAGTTAATCTACAATTTTAGCTTCCTTCAGAAGTCTGAGAGTAGGGGAAGAATTGGTAATGTTTCTGCTATGATGCTTTTGGCTGAAAATAGCAAAAACTCCTAACTAAAACATGATTAAACAATGAAAAGACTTCCCTCACTTATGTGCAAGCATTTTAATTAGCTGCAGGAGGGGACTGATCCAGACTCTTTATCTTGCTATGATCTTGCTATGGATAATAATTTATAATTATTATTAGTATATGGATAATAATTTATTACTAAAACATAAAACACAAAGTGACACAAAGCCATCCATGACCTTAAATCTATAAGTGGTTAAGAATTCTGGAGCGTGTTACAGGGTAGTTCTGGATCAGTGTCTCTTATGAGGGTACACTGAAGGTTTCACTTGGCTCTAAATTCTCTGTATGTAATTCCAGCTTATCACAGTCCAGGTTTCCTAGAGAATGTTCTAAATTGACTCACACATGGTAGACAGAGAAGAATACCACATTGCTTGCACTGAAGGCTGTCCACAATATGACAGCCAGTTTCAGCCAAGCTCTGCTTTGCCCAAGAAATGAAAGCTTTGCCAAAGAATGAAAGAACCAGGTAAGCCAACTATCTAATTTTGAAGCCCAACTTCTTTTGGAAGCAATAACCTGCATCTATCCCATCTTGAGATGGAATTTAGGTTCTCCCTTTTGAAGGAAAGTATATTCAAGAATAAATAATTCCACTAATCCCATGCCCCTCTCAGTAGTTCACTCCCAGTCTCTGGTGGTTCTAGAAAGACCTTAACAACCCATTACCCATTTATGTTCCATAGGGAAAAAAAGATCTTCCACTCCCTTGAGCAAATAGACCATGAGCCTACCTGTAAAGAGCATCCCACAGTGTGGGTGTGTGCAGTTATTCTGATGATCTGAGAGTCAATTTAATTTGGACTAGATTAACCAAAGACCCAAACTGGGAGAGGGTCAGACCCCTGGAAGTACATAGGTGCAGGGAAAGTCACACAGAGAATCCTAGTTCTTCAGCCAAGAAAATTGGCCCAGGGTCTTGTATCCTGTGTCCACTCATGGGCTGGGACAGAGGAACTTGTAAATTCTGTTGAGCATCTGTGTGCAATGTGTGTGCATTTCACAGGCTGAAACCAGATGGCTAAAGAGGTAGGAGAAAATGGCTCACACAGCACATGGGCAGGGCCAGAGTGCAAAGCAGTCCTCCACTTCTCACCCCAACTACTGTGGCTTTAGGAAATGCCTCACTTGCCTCAATCACATATTGAAAGCTTTGCAGGGCATCTTGGCTGTTCTAGGCACAGTACAAAGCCCTGGTGAAAGCAATGGAGCCTAGGCACGACCTCTGAGAGACACTGTCCCTCTTCCTCATAACCCACCATCTTTAGGACTTCTGTGCTCTTTCCTTGGAGTGTTTGATCCCTTGGGAAGACACAGGGGTTTACTATATAAAATAGTGCCTGACAGCATAGAAGTGTTCATTAATCTTAGTCCTTATTTAAGCTAACTCTGTGTGAAGCTTACTCCTTATCCGCATCAGGCATCACTTAGGGGTGCTAATAAGTGAGCAAGAGAACTTGTTTTCTTGTAGCTTTAATCCACAGGAATGTCTGTCATGCCCAGTGGGCATGAAGCCTGAGCCAGGCAGCAGGCAGTGAGTGTCACACAGCTGCTGGTATCAGGAGCCTCCAGGTCATGGTGCTTGTGTAAAAGACTGAGTCACCTTTGAGTTTGGTGTCCAAAATTGACAAGAAATCTCTAGGACAAAGGTCACTGTGGTCCCTACTCAGGGTCAGTGATGGTAACTCTCTACCCTTTCCAGAGTGCACATGATCCTGTTTTGCATCTTGCTAGTGCTCTGTTAAGATGACTCTGAATGACTTAGGCCCCTGGCTTCCTTCTCTCTCTGTTCTCTGTGCTTTCTGGGTCAAGTTTTATCTAGACTCAGAGCAGCTACTTTCTCTATCTTACCTGCTGTGTGCCTCTTCAGTTCTATTCTCTCCTCCAGCTGAGACTTGGCCCTAGAAAGTCAGAGAGTTCAACCTACTCTGGCTTCTATAACACACTTTTGCTGGTGACTTGCACTGGAGGGAGGAGGAGGGCAACAGAACTACACATCAAAACAAACTGGTCCTTGCTGGGCAGCAGGGACTCTGAGGAAAAAGGGGCGCTGAATAGGTATAGAAAATATAGTTTTGCATGATAATAGGACCCCTGAGATTCACATCTAACAACAATGTGAACATTAAAAATGGTAAGTGCTCACCATTTTATGTTTGATGGGTATTTTACTCCAACTAAAAAGCAGAAAAGAGAATGAGAAAGCTTGGGGGAAATAGCTTACTTATAAGACTATGCCTTATTTTGTTAGCAAGTGATATCCTAAAGGCAAAGCAAAGTTCCACACTCTGCAGTGAGGATGACAATTATCTCTCATTAATACTGAGAGAAAAAAATTCTAAGCCTAAAAATATATATAATAGCCTTGGCCAAGAGGGCTATTTCTGAATTACAACAAATATAAAAATGTAAAATCAAAAACAATTATGACTGATAAATAAGGACTTCCCCCATTCAGACTAATGAACAGGAGATTAGGTTGTGGGAGGGCCCTGGCTGTGTGGGTATGTCGGGCACCAGCCTGGGAGCCCCTGCAAAGAGCTTGTCTGCTTGAGCACAGGGCTGTAGAGAAGTAACTGGTCTCTTCTGGCAGCTGAGGTCTACAGTTTAGGCAACACACAGCAAAGCAGAAAGGGGCCATTGCCCAGTGTGTTGAATGAAATGAGCACAGCCTCCTAGGTGCCAGCATCTCAGAACTGCAGCCCTGCCCTGTGGAGGCAACCCAGCAGCCGCATTTCTCTGAAAACTACTGTGTGCCCTTGACACCCAATCTGCAGTATCAGCTTCCCTTTGCTCCCCAATAGAGACCCTCTAATCTCATACACTTTGCAAGGCAGGCGGTGTACAAATAGCTTCTTTCACATGCTTCACTGATTAATGCTCAGTAATGCTCACTTTTCCAGTGTGTGTCCAGTTAGTCAATAGTGCTGTTTGCTAAAATGTCAGCTCAATGATAAAGGCTTCTAGAAGATGAAGTTTGAGGTTCTCCTTTCCTGGACCCCAACCCTATAGGTGAACGGTTGACAATGTTGCTAATGGCATTTTGCAGGAGAGAAGAGCTTTGTGAGGCTTACTTATTGTGTACTGCCCTCACAGAAGAGAACATGGAAAGGTGCCTTTGGGTACCTATGTGATGGTCAGGGACATGCTTGCATAGAAGGGAGAACCGGGGAATCAGTGTGCAGAACCTAGGGGCATTTGGGGGGCTCAGCACCTCAACATTGTTGGAGAGGAAAACAAGAGTCCCTGCCTCCTGTCAGTGCTACTGAATTGAACCAGCTGAGGGAAAAAGCAAGGAACAGGATGACATTTACTCAAATCTGGGCTATTTAATGAAAACTGGATTTTTGCATCCTCTCTTCCATGGAGAGTTCCTGATTAGTAGTTCAGAGCTTGGTGGAATTAACCATATATCACTTTAAATGTTTATTTTATGTCCAGCTTATTCTAACATTTTTATTCATCTTAATGAGAAGTAATTGGGCTTCCTATTACAGTGTTTCATTTAAAAAAAGGGGAATATTAATAAGGAATGAAAGCATGCTAAAATCCATAACTATCTCCCTGCCTTTTACCAGGCTTCTATCTATTCCAGAAGTCACTATTTTAGGTTGAAAATAGTATCCAGTGTATCTGAACATCCTTCCTAGAACAGCAATGCCTTTATTGTATGTCATTATGTCTTCTGGGAATCCTGACATTAAAACATATCCTTGGTTCTCACTTAAGCCAATTTTATAGGGCAGGGAAAGAAAAGACAACATTTTGCAATGAAAGCACCTTCTCCCATCTGGCAAAATGGCTTTCTGGACTCTATTGTGGCTCATTGTCTAAAAATAGGATGAAGACAAATTGTTATCATTTGCGAAAGCCCATGACAATAATGATAAATGAACAAATTTTTTTGCCCTCTGAAGTCATTGCTTAAGGCTTTCTCTGGGATCAACAATGTTAAACTGGTAAACTTTCCTCATCTGCATCTCAGAAGGTTTACAAATGGCTTTGTAAACAATTTCAGCCAGAGCGTTAATCTCCCCTCCAGAACCCAGGCTTGGAGATAGATGATTGATTTGCAATTTAAAATGACACTGAAACCCCTGAAACAGATATGAAAGAAACTTTCAGTGAATAATGTTTTAGTTGACAAGAAAAGATAAGGCACATCTTTCATCTGATAGTGGGCTGTTTTTGATAAATATTGTTCATAATGGAGAATTTTGGAATCATTAATGTGTGGATAGAACATTACTACATTTTGACTGGGACTTCAGAAACCCGTTTCTTTTGGCAGGAATTTTGTGACATTAAAAAAAATATATCGGAAGATGCTTGAAAAGACCCATAAATGTACTGTGTGATTTGCTCTGAGTTCAAACTGTCAAAGATGAGAGAGAACTTGCCAAGTAGTGTCTAACCTGGTTGGAATCCACCATTCCCAGAATACAGATAATACTGGATTCCAGTTCCCTCTTGGCCATATGGGAGCTCAGCTGAAAAGTAGTGTGCCACAAAAGTGTTTTTTGTTCATTTGTTCGTTTGTTTGGGGGCCACACCCAGCCATGCTCAGGAGTTATTCCTGGCTCTGTGCTCAGGAGTTACTCCTGGCTGGGCTCAGGGACTATATGGGATGCCAAGAATCAAACTGGGTCAGTTCCCTATCTGCTGTGCTATCACTTCGGTCCCAGAATTAATTATTTTTTAATCAAACTTTGAAATTTTAAAATCTAGCTCTGTTTGCTTTTGCTCTGGGCAGGCTCAACCTATTTCTAATGTTCCTGGGCAAGTACCAGTGCTTAGATCTTTGCTCTCTATGTGTGCTGAGCAGCAACTAATCTGCATACTCTGAATCCAAAGGTTGGATACTTGAGATGTCCTTTCTGTTGTGCCTGATCATGGGTCCCAACCAAGTGCTTCTAAGATGCCTTGTCTTGTCTGCCAGTCCCTTACCTCTTGCCCTTCCCTGGCCTGGATCCCTCATTTACAACAGTGGTCTCACTTGGAGCATGGAGTTGTTCAGCATTGCCATGCCTTCTGCACTGGCACTTGGGAACTTCACCATGTGATAGCATGACCCTGGTCCTCACACTTATACAGCCCAACTGCTCAGCTGGTGCCCTCCCTCACCCCACTCTGTGTCCCAGTGACACCCCCTCAGGCCACTCTCCAATTACCCCATCATAAAGGGCTAGCATCCAGGCAATGACTTCATCTCATAGAACTCTTGGCACTTTGGAGAGCTCTGCACTGTGATATGAGTAAAATAATAAAGATTGTGACCCAAAGAAGAGATAGTAATCCAAACCATTTATTCCAGGATTCTTCTGCCTGCTGGAGATGTCAGGATCCAAGCCCTTCAGTGTGGGTCAGCTGCATGTGCTCAGCATCTGCAAAGACACTCAAACTATAGTTTTAGTGATATTTAGAATGCTGCTGGTGGTTGGTGGGACAGGGGATGGCTGTTCTTTAGGCATTGCTGCAGAAGCTGGAAATGCAGAGCTGAGGAAAAGGAAGAAGATCTCTATTGCTGATTTCTTGCCTTGCTAAAGTGATCTTGCTAAAGCGACTTTACTGAGGTGGCCTTGCTTATATGATCTTGTTGAGGTGACCTTGCTAAGGTGACCTAGCTGAGGTGACCTTGTGTGAGGTGGCCTTGCTGAGTTGACTGCAAGTGCTTTTGCGAAGGTAGCCTTGCTGTGGTGGTCTTGATGAGGATCGTCAGAATATTTTCATGTGAGGGAAAAGCAAAGCATTTTAGATTTTCTGAGTTTTCTTTTCTTGATTCCTATCAACCTTGTCATTCATGACATATGTCAGTCATACCATGTACTGAATATTTTTGTGCCACCACCTCCAAATAGTGTTGAAATTATTTATAATTGGATGGTACTAATTGGTGGGACCTTTAGGAGGTGTATAATGCATGATGTTGGATCTTGTTGAAATGAAGGGAGCAGAGAACTTGTCCCTTCTGCCATGTGAGAACACAAAAAAGACGCAATCTATCAGGCTGAACAGGCCCTTACCATACACTGAACCTAGACTTTGATGTTGCAGTCTGAATGGTGAAAGGCAAAGTTCCCTAGTCTATGGTGTTGTATAATAGCAGGAAAATAACTGAAGATATACTAAAGTCACCACTATACAGATTATGCCAGTGCCCTTGGATCCCAGGAAACCCCCCTCCTAACATAAAACCACCAGATTTAAAGAATATTGTTTCCAATGGCTGAGCAAGAATCAACTACCCTCTGAAGATGTCAGTTTGAACAAAAACATCTTTGTGCTGATCTTACCCAATGCCCTTTTAACTACCACCAAATAAGTAGAAATTTTCTTGAAGTGAGCCATTTTCTGTCCTTTTATGACTGGTTTTGAGAGGATTCAGGAGGTTAGCCCTAGTGGATGCTGAATTCATGCATGAGACATCTTCAATATATATAGGACATGTCTAGAACATGTTTTATGTGCTGAGTGCATATAAGAACATGTCTAATGCATGCATATACTAAATGCCTAGCTCAATATCCAAGAAAGCCCACATCAGTAGCCACTCAGAGGGCACAGGCTCGGGGGCTGAGTGTGGGCATGAAGCCCTGGGCCCAGCTGGTTCCAAGCCTCAGAGGTTGATGATGGATCTTCTGGGCAGGAGGAATAGTGAAAACAGATGGAGCTTCCCTTTCTGTCCTGCTTCTTCTCTTCTCAGTTCCTTTTCTGTTAGTAGGGAAGCAAGCTCATTGGTTTTTGCTCTGTCCAAGCTTGCACAGAAGCCAGAATGTCCAGGAACCCATATACTGTTTTGAGGCTGTCGTTCGTATACTAGCAGGCAAGTGGTACCAGTGTCCCAGAAAGTAGCTTGCAATTTCCAGGGACACTCAAGTGATAGTATTTAGGTGACTCAGGCCCCTGATGCAGCAGTGCTAGTCTTTGAGGAACTTTGTCCTGATCAAGGACCTGTTCAGAGCCCTGGGTCAATGATGTGGCTGACTTTCCCCCGCTTCTGCTGAGCTGGCCTCAAGTGTGGAGGGCAAAGCAGCCCCCACTCTGAGGAGATGCATGCTCTCATTTCACTACCCAGAGAATTGCGCCTGATGCGATAAAAGCCCAGCTCCTCCCCACAATCTCTTTTCAATAACCCACCACCACTCCTCCGGCCCACTTTAACACTAAGTGCACCATGTACAAATTGCTTTGATAACCATATTCATTCCCTACCTTATGTTTTGAAGTATTCCAACTTGCTTTAGTTTTATTAATGCATTTCTTCTATCTCTCATCTGAATGGTGTTCTCTATGTAAAGTGACCAAGTGTGATTAATGATGGATAGATTAAGATAGGACAGGGTGTTTGAAAAATGACTTAAGGACTGCATGTAAGTCACTGGCTAGAGTCCCAAAATGCAAATTCTGGTTAAGCTAATGACTGGAAAATCGTGATGGCCCAACTACAGGAGCTCTTACATGATTTAAAAGTGTTTTATAAACAATAAATAATTAGCATTTTATATTAGAATGAGTTAACTATTCCTTAATCATTTTTGTAGGTATCAAGGTCCCCGAGTCAATACTTCTGTAACAATTGGCGAGTGGACATCCTTTGAGGCATGGCCAGCCCACATCAGAACTTACCACTTCTCTTTGCAAATGGTGCGGGAGTGTTCATGTCCCATTAGAGGTCGGCACTTTATTAAAACGTCTGGAACAATCTAGTTTGCAGGAGACTTCTTTCCCTAAGAAGTGTCTGTGCATGCTCTTGGATGGGGTTTTGGAAGGTAATTGTTTGTGTGCCTGGGCCCGCCTCTCCCTGACAAACGAGCCTTATCATCAGGGCGGCTCTGCGCTCTCACTCACCCTCTCAGGAGCTAGGAGCTTTATGAAAAATAAATTAATAATACATACTAAATTACATCTGCAGGAGACATTTGGGTGTATATTGCAGTCTTCAAAGATGATTAGATTTACGTTCTATTCAAGAAGACTTGTCACCCCATCTTCCAGGCATGTCCTGAACTTCAGGTCTGCCAGCAGCGCCCACGCTGAGCTGGCTTTCCTGGGCAGTCACAGTCCTGGTCACAGAGACCAGGGGGATTACCATTGTGGCTAGATGTTAAGAGAGTCAAAGGTTTATAGAAACTTGACTGGAACCTTCAAGAAGATACTTAGGGATTTCCATTAAATGAGAGCCACCAGGGCTGTCCGCAAAGGGTCTCTCTTATTGTTCTGTCCATTTGGCCATTCTTTGCACAGATCAAAAGGGAATCCAGGGGAAAAAGTTACCTGCAAAGTAGATTTTTTTTTGTTTGTTTGGTTGGTTGGTTTTGTTCCACCATGAAGAAGAGAAAAATATTGCAGCATCGATTGTTAAATCCTCGCGCCTGCTCCATGGTGTCCACACACACGAAACTCACTGTAGCGGGAGGAGAGTCGGTATTTATCAGGGTTCAGAGCCAGTTCAGCCACACACTTGACAAATTATTTGTGGAATTGTTGTATTCATAGTCACTTAAATAAGAATCTGTCAACACGAAGGCTGAGCTTTGTTGCTGCGGGTCCCCTGGTTTTCCCCGCACACCCAGAGAATGATGGATTGGAAGTAATGCAAATTCACGACTATTTTATATGCTGGTGCCTTCCTCAGAGACAGGGAGCATAGCTCAGGATCATCTGTGAGAGGCCGTAACTGCAAAGGCCTCTTCTGCTCTGGAAGTCTTGCCTGCTCTCCTCTCCCATTCCCCCACCACTACCTCCCCAAAATAGTGCTTTGGAACAGGGAAATGGAATTCAAATATTTTCCTCACGTCTGCTTTTGGAGAGCACTCCTCACAGCAGGTGTGTGTGCTGGCTTTATGGGCTAAATCATATGTATGCAGAGCTGTGCTCCGTAATTAAAACAAATTGATAAATAAAATTATTTAGTGTTATGCCAACTTAAAAGTCAACACCCTTTCACAGGATGTTGACTCCGAAGACTTTGAGGAAGAAGCTGAGGTCAAAGAGGTCAGCAGGGCAGATATATGCTGCTCATGATTTAGTCCATGCCCTAAGCTTGTAGGGAAACACACTCAGTGCAGTTACAGGATGCTTCATTCCTTCTCTGTGAGGCTTCTCACCATCTCTTGCACTACAGGGGTGTCACTGCATCCAGGCCCATTTTTCAGAATATTTCTTAATATTCTCAGGCTTGAGGCATATTGCCAACACTTAAGATATCCAAATTTGTGGTAGTAATTTCAGTAATTTCTGATAGAACCCAGGGCCCCCTTTAGAAGCAGCATAAGGTGTTTTCCTGTTGTTCAAACAAGAGTTCTTATGTGAGGCAGGAGCAGGAGCACTGAAAATAGGTTCAATTTACAGAACTCTTTATGGACCAGGGTCTTTTCTTCTTTTATTTGTTTGTTTATTTTGTTTTGTTTGTTTGTTTGTTTTGAGGGTGTCATATCCAGTGGTGGTCAGCCTGACATCTGGCTCTCTGCTCCTGGCAGTGTTTGGGGGACCATATGGAATTTTGGAGATTGAACTCAAGTTGGCCTCATTCAAGGTAAGCACCCTATCCACTGTTTTATTACTCCTGCCCTAGACCAGGGTTTCTTCAGAAATGTTGCAGAAGCCCATTGATTCTCTCTTGTTTGAGGAGATCTGACTTCTGCCGTGGCCTCACAGAATTGCCAAGGACTTTGCGGTGCAAGAACTTCTCTGTGCCTCAGCAGAAATGGGCCAGGGTCTTAGAGGTATACAAAAAGTTCAAATCTTTAACCCCATTGCTACCAAATTCTAACACAGGCAACCCCCACTACGTAGGCCCTAAAGGAATAGGAAGCTCTGCCATTCCCTTTCCATTTAAAGATTTACAAAAGAATGTTTGTGGCCTGAAAACATAGTTTTGGAAGCTACAGCGATTTGCTTAAGAAGTATTACATCTGTGGTCCCCATTTTTAAAAACTGCTGGAGAGCAGTAAGGAAAGAAATAAAAAGAACCCAATGTAAAAACAAAATCCCACGTTATATAACACGTCCCCTCAATACCACTGAAAAATATATGTAATATTTTGAAATCACTGACTAATTATTTCTAATCATCCCATAATAATTTATGGAGACGCTCGCTCCTTTGGACGGATTCCTGTTTTGATCTAAATGTATTCCTGAACATGCTGTCAAACCTCCCAGTTTGGCAACTGATTTGGTTTTGCTGAATTTCTTTCATGTGTCCAGATCTCTTGCCAATGAGGCTGTGGAACATATTTTGACAGCTTTGTCGCTAAGTTTGTTGCTACTTGTGTCTGGAACGGGTATGGAATTTCAGAGATTAATCTGTTTGTTTCCTCCCTGCTGGGGATGTCTGAGATTGCCATTGGTTTGCCTGGAGCTATGCCTTTGGGAGTTGGGGCTCAGGCCCTTTCTGTAAAATCAGAGATATAGGATCTTCTCACAGAGACCTATGCTCTCAGCTTATGGGCCCACTGCACAGAACCAAGAGTGAATATGTTTCTGTATTCCTATGCTCATTGAAGCACTATTCACAATAGCCAGAATCTGGAAACAGCCCAAGTGCAGGAGGATAAGAGGATAAAGAAATTGTGGTACATCTACACAATGGAATACTATGCAGCTGTTAGAAAAATGAAGTCATAAAATTTGCTTATACATGGATGGACATGAAAACTATTATGCTAAATGAAATGAATCAGAGGGAGAGGGATGTACATAGAATGATCAAACTCACTTGTGGAATATGACAAAAGATAGTATGCTATTACTATCCAGAAATAAGAGAGACAAGGACCAGGAGGACCAGTCCATGGTAGGAACCTTGCCACAAAAAGTTGGGAAGAGAAGTTATATCAGAGAAGGGACCATCATGACAATGATAGTTGTAAATGATCACTCTGAACAACAACTGGGTGCTGAAAGGAGATGCAGTGATATGCATGATACCCCGTCAGTAATGATACTGCAAACCACAGTGTCTAAAAACAAAAAGAGAGAGAGAGAGAGAAAGAAAAAATTTGTCTTTCACAGAGGCAGTTACAGGTCAGAGCAAGAAGAAACTGGGGACATTAGTAAAAGATGTTGTACATTGTATGACTAACACTCCATCATGACCAATTTTGTAACTGTGTATCTCACAATGATTCAATTAAATAATTTATTTATAAATATAAAAAGAATGTTCTGTAGCTGCATATGCACAAGAAGACAAGGTCCACAAGATACTGAATTCTCATGAAATGGTTGCAGTGGATAAGGTGGGTCTATACCCAAATCCTGCCCAGTTAGAGACTTCTTCAGAAAGGAGGCTTTGCTTCCTTTCTGGTGATTTAGAACCTATAAAACCTTAAGTGGGCAATCCAAATATGCCTCACTTCTTTTACTGCATTGTCTTCTATTCTTACCAGGCTCTTGTCTCTTGATGGACTTTTCAAAATGTTCTATTGAAGATTCTATAGCAGCTTTCACATAGTGAGTTCTGGCTCTGAAATCCCAGCATCACCAACATTGGATGTTTATTAAAAACCACCTAGACCCAGATGGATTGGCTCAGACACTTGGGCGGAAATGAACAGGGAGTTCTTTGTGCTTAAGCAAGCACACCGGGTGGTTCCCACAAGCACCAGACTTGAAGTCACTTTCCTAACATGTCAACCACATGCTCTCAAGTCTCATGAGTTTTCTTCTGAGGGCTGATTTGTGCAGTCCAATTATGTTGTATGCTTTTGTTTTCTTTCAACTTAATAGAATCAAGTCATTCAGACCAAGAGCTTTTGAGATCGGGATTACATTTAAATGATGCCAGTGAACAGGCAAGTGAGGAATCCAACGTGAATTTAAAGGAGGCAACCTCTGTCTCTTTGAGAGCTGACAGAGGAGATCTCATCAGAGTACCACCTGGGTTGACAAGATGAGATGCAGGTTGCTAGCTTCAAAACTGTTAAAGCAGGGGATATGGGTGGAGGGCTGGCAAAGGCTCTGGATTGTGCAAAAGTCTGAGAAGAAACAACATATGAGCATTTTCCAAGAATAACAAAGTGGATGGCAGGGCAGGGGAGAGAGATAAAGAAGGAGATATGGTTTAAACTAGGCTTAGGAAATAGGGACCCTCAGAAGTGTTAGCAGCCACTTCCTTAGCTTCAACATAGAGAACAATTTAGATGGAGACTATCTAGAGGCCCTAATAACCATTCACCTCATCAATAAATTCTCTCATGAAGCCATGCATTCAAGAAAGGCAGAAACCAGGCTTTGAGAGAAGATGAGGCAGGCCTGACTTCCAACCTGGGCTCTTGGAACAACAAGAACTGCAGGAACTTGGCCATTATTCCTGAGTTTCTTCCTTTTCAGATGCAAGTCATATGCATAAAAGTTAGAAAATTTCTGTGTGAGCAAATGCACCCCAAACTTTTGCACATGTGCCTGTAAAATAGATCCTTAATCTGTACTTCCAATGCCAGGTGAAGGGGTCTGAAGCAGGTGTCCACAATGCATTGATTATCCAAACCAGTCAGGAGAGAATCATGGAGTCCAGTTGGCTTCTTGTCTTGTGGTCTCTGCACACCAAACCAAACTGAAACCTGTTTATTTCACTAGTACAAATTCATCTGGTAGGGGGTCAAGTCAGATCCAGGTGGACTTTTACATATCAAAAGAATAGGTGAAAGAGAAAGAGGAAATTGCCTAGGAGAATGTGCCTTTGTTTTGGGTAATACTAGAGTGTCATCTAACATGTGCCCAGATGACAGTGCCCACTCTAAAGAGTCATATTCATGGTACTCACTGTTGATGTGAGCTAAGACAAATACTATCACCTACATGCATAGCGTTTGTGACACACGTGTGACCTGTGTCTATGTGGGGAATGAGCGAGCTTGCTTAGTGAAAACTGGGGACATAGTGGTGGTTGCTGGAACATCAGTGATATTGGAAGGGAAGCTGGTAGCATCTTCTGAGTCTGGAGGTTGAGTATTGTGATTGAATCTTTCTCTGGGACTGGAATAAGAAGGGATTGGAGGAAGGCCTTAGGAAGAATGTAGAGGATAGGATAAAAGGAGCAAATAAGGAGGATTTAGGGGAGAGAAGGGTTGGAAAGGAAGTTTAGGAGTAGAGTGCTGTCCTCTGCTTTGTGTCTGTTCTTGTGGAACTTGCAGGTGCCTGTGATGATCAAAAAATCAGATTCTGGTTTAGAGCTTTGTGGGAGGTTTGACTGGAGCTATTATGTATGTGTGTGTGTGTGTGTGTGTGTGTGTTTGCATATTTTCTCAAAACCCAGAACCCCTTCCTAGTAATGGGCATGCTTCTAAGCTCATCCCAGCACAATGATCCTTTACCCTCTGAGATTTTTATCTCCTTGTGTCCACATTGCCTTTGGCTCCCTCATGTTTGGTCCTCTTTCTGTCTCAGATACTGCCCTGTGTGGTTCCTCCACAAAGATGTTTTCTGCTCCTCTAGCACTATTCAAAGTCCAGAATCCTGAGATCAGAGGAGAGACCTGAAGACCCACAAAATTTTTGTTGTGACCTCTCACAGACCTTATTGTGAGCTCACTGTTGCCAAGAAGTTATAAAAAAAGGCAGGGCAGGCCTCATAGCAGCCAAGTTCAAAGACTTGTGGTGCACTTTCTGTTCCAGAAGCTCTTCTTGATACTGTGTATATGACTAGAAGGACCTATTGAAGGTCTGTCTCCTCAATAAAACTCTGCTTCTCTCTCCCCTGTCAGAGCTTCACTCAGGGCAGAGTTTGGGGGCTGAGGTTCTATCAGAGTATGCTAAATCCTCATGCTTTCTGAAAGAGTGGATATGACAGTAGGACCCTGAGGAGTGCACAGAGGCTAATGGTGTGGGAGGATGTTCAAAGACATGGATTGCCACACAGTGAATGAGGGTAGGATGCAGAAGCATCCATGGAAGTTGCTAGGACAAAGCTCCAGGGAGGTGTACTACGTTCATTAGGTCAGGGGGTCAGCACTTCCCAACACAATATCCCAAGACAATTCACAACTACAAAGAATAGCTTAAAGACTATAGACTTTCTCCTAGGCAAGCATAGCACAAAGAAAAGGAGGTACAGAAGTGTGTGTGTGTGTGTGTGTGTGTGTGTGTGTGTGTGTGTGTGTATTTAAAGGGAGGAGTGGAGAGTCTAGGAGCATGTGATAACTTCAAGGGCAGGAAATGATATGGACTCAGAACAACACTAAAGGGCTCCAGTGTGGCCAAATAAAAGCTCAATTCTTCCCCCAAACTTGAACACTGCAGATATCCAGGAAACTAACTTTTTTTTTTTCAAAATTGACTTCTTTTTTTTTTTCTGATTTCTGGGCCATAGTCAGTGATCTTCAGAGTTTCTTCCTGGCTATACACTCAGGAATCACTCCTGATGGGCCTTAGGGACCAAGTCTATGTGGTACCAAATATTGGACCAAGGTTGGATACATGCAAAGCCAGAGACTTAATGCCTATACTATATCTTTAACCCATCTAATGTTTCTTATCTTTTAATTATGTTGAGTCAAACAGTTCCTAGCCTAGAGCTAGGCATAGCACTTAAAGGTTCCAGCTTGTGGTATTTGAGATTTGAGAAACAGACATTCCCCAGACACATTACCACACTGGACTCTGAACCTCCTAAGGCATGTGCATGCTCTTGGGCACATGAGGCAGCCTCCTTAGGATGTCTCACCGATGTGGCATCAATATAGATATAAGTGTCAGAGCAGCCCCATGCCACCTGTGGCTGCCTCCATTTAAGTGGAAAAGCTGCCCTTGACCAGCCAAGCTGGAGAGTATGGATGGCTTAAGCCCAGAAAGGTACATGGGGAGATGGGTGCTAAGGTCCTTTCTCTGAAAGCTGGCATGGTGCAATGCCCACTTGGGGTTCTTTTGATGGCCTTTCCTTTACCAGGACAAGAAGGCCACTTATGTGTTATATAAAATGTAATAATGTCATTGGCTTCCCCCTGGTTTCCTGTTGATTGACTTTTATAGCTTGCAAACATTATGCTGGATTGGTAAATTGCAATAAATTTAATCAAGAATTATTTTATTCAGCCTACTAATGAGGAATAATAGCGTATGTATCAATTAGGCCTGTCAATTTGTGTGAAGAAATAGATTTACAAAGGGATAGTAAGCAAAAAAAAATATCATTGGTATCAATTCACTTCATTATTTTTAATTTGCTGTGAATATTGAGTGTTTCTAACATAAAATCATTCCTCAATTAAAATAAAACAGCTGTACTGCTCTCGGCTCCTCATCCCTTGTTTTTGCTTACAGATTAGCAGTTGTCATTGGTTTCAGTCTGTTGTCATCTCATTAATTTGCACCCATAAATGGGTAAAAAAAAGTACGCTCAACTGTCAGTGAAAAAACGTAACAGAGCAAATGGTTTCCTTGTGTTTGGGGAAAAACAGTGGGTTACTGCAACAACACTTAATGGGTAGGGGCCATCGGGTAGAGCTACAGAAATACCAACCCTGCCCTCTCATTTGGGACTTCATCATTCTCCAGGCCCTGCCTCTTCGAGGATAGGGTGGGTAGAAAAAGCTTTCTCTATACATCATGATTTACCACTTGTAGTAAAAACTATGCACATTATTGCTGAGCTCTATCTCCAAGGCTAGTTTGTCATTCTTTTCATCAAGAAGTAAAGTCTTAGGGACTGAAGAGGTAAAAAAAAATTGGGTAGAGCATTTGCCTTGCATGCAGCTGTCCCAAGGTCAAGCCCCAGCATTTTATATATTCCCTGGAGTCCTGCCAGGAATGATCCCTGAGCTCAGAGCCAAGAGTAAGTCCTAAGTACAGCTGAGTATTTTCCCCTCTCCAAAGAAAGTAGTCTTTCTCCAATTTATGTGACTCACTTGGGGTTATAAAATTCAGCAAAATTATGTTTAAAAATAGTGTATTTCTAACACTAGGTCTCAAGGAACCTTTTCTGGCTCCCAGATCCCCACACAGGCACTGGCCAGACTGCTTGGGGAGGAGAGGCTATGAAAGCACAAGCCACTTTTGTCTCCTTAGCTTCTTTTGTTTTGTTTTGTTTTGTTTTTTTTGCCATACTTGGTGGTACTCAGGGGATATTCCTGAATCTTCAGTCATAGAATTACTCCATTACTACTGGCAGTGCTTGGTAGATCAGATAGGATTCTGAGGATCAGATCCAGTTCGATTGCATGCAAGGTAAATGCCCTACCTACTTATTACTCTAGCCTCTCCTAAGCTTTTTGTAGAACAGCCAGCCTCCTGTTGGTCATGCAACTAGTCAGCATAATCGCTATTGAGGCTTGTCAAGACCTGTCCCACTGAGTTTAGAAGACATTGCTAATTCACAGAATGATGAACAAGGCTGCTATTGATGTCACAGTATTTGGGGGTAGCTTGTTAAGCTGGTAGAACTGATATACACTCAGTACTTCAGAACAACCTGCAGCTGTGGGTTGAAGTAGAAAGTGTAAGGCAAGGTTAGTCGGAGATGGACAGAGTCTGGGTTGAAGACAGAAGTCACATGAGAACAGTCAGGATTGCTGTATCTCACAGCAGGCATTCCTAAGCCTGGGAGAATATTTGTGCTTATAGACTCGTTCATATAGGTGTACAGAGAGCCACAGGCATGTAGATTCCCATGTGTGGTGTCCCCATATTTCTGTGAAGATGCATCTTTACATACCTGTAGACATTTTTATGTGTTGGGAATGAGCATCAAGCTCAAGAATGGGAACCCTAATTAGATTTCTGCAACCCCAATGGGAGGCCAAGTGTAGAAAAAGTTAATCTTCTTCCTCTTTCTCAATTCTACCCTACACCTGGGATTTTGCTACCTTATTGTACCTTATCCTAGAGAATCTTACCACATGTATTTGTGTGTATCACCTCTCACCCCTCACCCACACTTCATCCAACTCCTAGATTCACAGGAATAAGTCACTGGGACTATCCTGGAAAGTGTCCAATCGTAGTGATAGGTCTTCTGTGAGATACCAGTGCCCACAGCCTCCTTACCTGATTATGGAAAGCATGTGAACTAGTTATAAAGCTACCTCAGGATCCTTCTCACCAAGAAGGAGAAGATGGGTCAGACAGAGCATGCTAATTTTAGGATGGACACCAGAGTTCCAGATACACACTCGGAGTTCAGCCACTGTATCATCAGCTTTAACTGCCACTATCTCAGGGACTCTTGTGATCCCCAGTGCTTTTCAGGAGCTCAGCTTCCTGCTGATCACAAAACTTCAGACTTCTTAGGAAGATAGAGGCCTCTAGCCATCATTGCCAAAAAGGGGCATGGACCCTGACCGCCTGAGTGGCTTGACCTCTCAGTGGATGGATTTCACATATATACCATATGATCAAGAAGGGTTAAAACACATGAGAGACAGGTCAGATAACATTCTAGATGGCCTGACTTGAGTGCTCAGAGACTCCATGTATATGATGAGCACTGCACCCACACCTGTCCCATGGCCCACTTTCCAGTGTGTCAAATTAATGTCTCTTGAGGTGCATACCTTCCTCCAAGAGAGTTTTGGTACAAGGTGTAAAGGAATTGAACATGATGGACTTGTGTTTCTAGATGCCTCTTGGGATGCCTCAAACCTGTTTGGCATACATCCTATAACCAATGCTTCCTTCTTAATGGCATGACATGGGCGTGCTTTTCAGGACCACCTGAGTGCAGAAAGATGTCCTCCCCTCTGAGTATTTAATTGCTATATAATTGTCCACTTTTGACTACATGGTCATTTATAGCTCTAAGATGTTAGTGGACCACAATTCTGTAGCTAGGCATGGGCTGTCTTGAATCAGGACCCACTACAAAGAGCATTGACTCACTGTGCATTGAGTCTGCATGATACATATGAATACTGGTGGAATCTGCACACTGATTTGATACAGGGTGGCCCATCACAGGTTCACACAATCTAGAGCATATTCTGAACAAATGTTTTTTTTTTTAAATCCTGTAATTATCATGATAACATTGCATTTGTTACAGCTGTTGACCTGTAAGATGCATTTTATAAAGAAAGAAAAAGAGACAATAGGCTCCGAATGGAGCTTGTGCTAAGCCCACACATCACCTGACTTCATGTTTTAGTTAATGAGTCTCAGCCTCTTCTAGGAATAAAAAACTTAACCCAGCCAAGCTGGAGTCAGACCTGCTATCTCTTAAAGGAAGGTTATTTTGTCACAAACAAGATCTTTGTTCATACAACCATCCTTTCTGCCTAGAAGTCTTTTTTGTTCTGTCTGGCTTTTCAGATAACCTTATTTATGTTATGTGGGATATTATGTAATGTAGTACAAATTTTGTTTATCTTCAGTTAAGATTTAAAACATGTCATCAAATTTTTTATTAGGTGGGGGATTTTCCAAGTGGTCAGTAGGTGCTCAGTAGGCCCCAACGTCCTTTTCTAATGATTTTTAGCCAACTGGTCTGGCAGTTCAATACAAGGATCTAAGGATATGATGTTATTTGGGCCCTGAGGTGTTGAAGATTACTGGGCTACCCCAAGGTATTCAGGGTACATGAACTTCTTACTTGATGGTTCTCAGACAACTCCATGGCTACACCCAGTGATGATTTCAGGACTATATGTGATGCCAGGTATTGAACCTGGTTCCGCCATATGCAACGCAAGCACTTCTGTACTGTCTCCTTCACCATGCTGTCATTTCATCATAATTTTTAGCCACATTCAGATGTGCTCAGGGATTACTTCTGATTACTTCAGGGATTACTTCTGATTCTGTGCTCAGAAATTATTGCTAGCAGTCTCAGGAGACCATATAGGATGCTGGGGATTGAGCCTAGGTTAACCCCATGCTAGGCAAACACCCTACCTGCTGTGGTATCACTCTGGCATCATATGTCATCATTTTTTTAACTGTGTCTTGCATTTCTTTGTAACTTGGCTGTCAACTCTAAAACATGGTAAGGATTGTATAATTGCTTGTTGGGTAACATAACCTTAGAAAAACTCTTTGTTTTCCTCAGCAGTGGGGTTGACTCATCTCTTCCAGGTCATACTGAACAGGAGGTACTCTGAGGGTACAGAGTTTTCTGCACAAGGCTGAGCACCCCCTCATCTATTTCTTAGAGATCCTTAATGTTCCCGTCATCTTCACAATTAGGAGGCCTGAGGATTGTATCCAGAACCCCAGGTACCCAGGCATGCTCAGTAGTTGGTAAGAAAAGTGTCCTTCCAGCACTGTACTTTGGGGCATCTCTCATCCCATCCCACATAATGACAGCTGCCTGCTATAGTTACAAAGGTGACAGTGTTCTTTGACCTAGATAGTCCATGGACACAACATTTTTAGTTCTCTGACAACTGCCCTCTGCTTGACAGAGGATCCATGATTCCATCTGATTCTGTGTTTGATGCAGGTGTTTTTACTCCAGTTCATATTCGTGTGAGTGTCAGGAACTCCTTTGGCATCACATTCCCAGGGAGATGAGGGTTGCCTGTGAGGAAGAATCACTCTCCACTTGAACCAGTCACCTTTTGTTTGCTTTGGGAACCAAAGAACACTGGTAGACTGTTAGCTGAATCAGCTGTCATATTTTAGCCTAGGAATCCCTCATTCCCAGCATGATACCAGTTTCTGGAAAGGCCAGGATGAAAAAAGATGCCCTTAGTGCAATTAAAAAAAGGGTCTTTCTTGGCTCCTTCAGAAGAAGAGGGAACCATTAGAAAGTATCATCTTTCTTTTGGGGACATGAAGCCTTTCATTGGATTGGTGATGGGTTAGAAAACTTCAAAGAAAAAGTATGAAAATACCAGATTGAATTCATAGCAGGTCAATTTTGATATTGGTTTTCTTGAATATTTGTTTGTGGGGATGGTTGATTTTGTGATATACTTAGCTATGTTCAGAACTTTTTTCTGGCTCTGCATTTCAGAATCATTCCTGACAGAGCTTGATGCCAGGGATCAAGTCTTGGTTAGTCACATGCATGACCTTACTGCTGCATTCATTGTCTTTCTGACCCACTTTTCTGGATAAAATCCTAGACATCAGCTAAATAGATCCACTGGACAAAGTGTGTTATGTAATATTTTTCAGTTGCTTAGGCATTTGGATGCTTCCGCCTTGCTCCCTAAGAGTGTCTGATGGGGTATGTCTTGTGCAAAAGTGGGGTTGGAAAAGGGAAAATTGGGGAGGTTACAATTGATCCACAGCCAATATTGCTAGTTGAGGAAAAAAGATTCAGTTTTTCATGCAGAATTATCTCTTAGTGTTTTGTAAAGAGCTTTTCTGTCTGAGATCAAAGAGAAATGAACCCCCTTTTTCTAATAGGTAAGAATTCAGCACCTTGCTCTGATCATCTCTGGGTCTCGTTTCCCTTGTCAGTCTATCACAGATTCACTTTACCTTTTCCTCTGATCTATACTAATGGAAGTTTTACAGGAAAAAAAACAGTAATCTAGGAGAGCAGTACTTGTATTTCTCATGTGTGCTGAGTCTCATCTTTTCTCAGTCCCTCAATTGAAGTGTCTACTTTGAGTTAATTCACCTTGTGTTTACTGACTTGCCAACCCACCCAATCATCATAGACCTCTTCTTTCTCAATAGAAAAATCTTCCACAGGCAAATGCAGAACCACCTCTGCATGGAAAATCCAGTAGGTTTCTGCAGTTAAAGCCTCTTTCTGACACTCGCATTTTCCTGACAGTCCTGAAGGTCTGAGTGTCTTGTCTCAGCAGGTAGCTTAGCAATGGCTTATCTGAATTAGAAATGATTCTTTCTAAGAGATGAGAGAGAAACACCAATTGCTTGAGAGGGATGAGAGTTGCCAAAGTTGTAACCTGGTATGTGTTTTCATTCTGATTGCTGCTCACCACTCAACTTTCTTTATTTCAGACATTTGGAAACCCTTTAAGTTTGCAAAAGGGTTGCTGATGGAAGAAGTCTTTCCTACTGTACTCAGAAACTGGGCTTCACTAACACCCACTCTCCTTGGCATTTTCAGCAACAAGAAACGACTAAGAGGGGCTGGGTTTTTTCTCCCCATGAAACCCAGCAAAAGACACTTCTAGATAATAGAAGGACTCAGAGAATTGGAGTTCTGGGTGACCCAACAGAAACAAGGGTATCCGAGCTATGAGTTACTTCTTATAATGCTCCTCAGATGGTAGTTTGTTAGGGGTGGAGATTGGCAATCCTTATCAACCAGAAAGGACAGAAGTGCTATTTTTTTCTGGCTTTATTGCAATATAATTGACAAGTAAAGTGAAACATATTTAAAGTGTACAATGTGATGATTTGATATATGTATAGACTGTGAAATGATTTACACAATCAAGTTAATTAACACATCATAACTTCACATTGTTACAGTGTGAGGGGTGGGGACATTGCCTAGCCAGATGCGAGGAGAACACTTGAGATCTACTCGTTAACAAATGCCAAATGTTCAGGGTTATTAAAGTCACTGTATTAATATTAGCTCCCTAGAACTTACTCCTCTAGTAACCAAAAGTCTATACCTTTGATCAACAGATCCCCCTCTCCACACTCCATCCCAGCTTTCTATACACGTTTCCATGAGTTCAACCTTCTTATTATATTACACTGCTTAGTCATGTCATAACAACATTTTTGGTCTTTGTCCAGCTTATTTTACTTAGCACAAGTTTCCCTCTATAATCACCCTTGTTCATCGACACTGCTGCAAATACTAAGATTGTCTTCTTTTCTAGGACTAGATAATCTATTGTTTATAGGTGCTCAAATGCCTTTATCCCTCTTTCTGTCCATGTACATACGGGTACTTCCATGTCTTGGGAATGGAAGGCTGTTTTAAAGATGGAGGGCATCTCTCTTTAACATGAGAGAAAGCATGAGTGAGGTACTGCACTGGGAAGGCTAGGTGGGAAGCTCACCTAAAATCTGGCACAGTAATCAAGAGCTGAGCTGTGTAGCTTGACCCACTGGTCTGAATCTCACCACTGTTATTTTCTACGTTTTACATTTCTGGGGACCAACCTCTGGGGCCTCTGGTTTCCTTGCCTGGGCTGATGCTCTGACCAGCAGGGAAGCTGTGAGAATGAAACATGTTTGCATTGGCACCCTGCATTACTCTCCTTTCCGCTGCCCACTACTGTGTAGGCTGGCCACTCTTATTTTTTATTGTTATAATGAACAAAAGTCTTAAATTGAGAGGTGGTGGAAGAAGTGCCAAAGTACACATTTGCACCCCCCTCCCTTGGTCAGAGAGAACGCCTCTGTGATAGAATTAAGTTAATACAATCTAAATGATTATAAAAATCTGTCCCTGCTTCCAGCCAACTCTGGTCAGCCTGACCGAGTTTCATCACAATCAGTGACAGTCTTAAAATATCTGCAGCTAAATCTGTAGAAATTGTATAGCGAATAATAGCTTTGTAAGATTATCATTTATCTGAAAATATTTTAATAGCCAAAGAATCTTTATTGCTTTGTAAATTTGTTCCAAAGGGCAATTATTTTCCCGTTTTAATGATCTAGTCAATTTGTTTACCATCAGTTTATAAATGTATAACGTTTCTTTTGTTTATAAATGAAAGTTATTTGGGGGTTGATATATGCTGCCTTTTCTGTGTTCCATTCACAGTTGACTCTTCTCTCCAAAGCTTGGAAGGGGGGGGTGCTTTTCTTTTCAACTGGTGGTGGCAGTTAAGTATTATTGAAAAGCCTTGGAAAGAGTCGAAAAAAAAAATAAACCAGTCTGCTTATTGTCTACCTGCAGGACTCGTCCTGGGAGAAACAGTGCATGACCCAGAAGAAATTTGAGGGGAAACTTGCCCATTGCCTTGGCAGTTTGCTGGTGACTTCTTGGGGCCAGACTGGCTAGGCAGGTGGAGGGTGAAACGAGGAACATGTGTCTCTTCTCTGGAGACATGTGTGCTCAGCTCCATCTCCATAATTAAGAATTGTTCGGATTCATCGTGAAGTTGGTGCTAAAAGGTCTACACGAAACTGGCTTTGTGAAAGAAATGATGCTTTATTTAGCAACTGCCCGAGTTAGGGTGTGAATTCCTGAGCTGGAAATAAAACGCATTTCCCCAGCTGGCAAGCTGCCCATCCAGTGAATAACTATGGCCCAAGAGAACTGGGAGCCCAGGAAGTGGGTGCAGATGGGCCAGGAGACCCCAGGATACCTTTTATTCTTACACTAGGAGTAATCCCAGCCCACCTCCCCTTTCTCTGACAACTCTGCTTGTCAAACGCAGCTGCTGAGGGGGTTATGGGGGCACCCCTGCCTCCTGAGAGCCTCTCCAAATTGCCTTGTTCCCCAGTTCTCTTCCTCAATATTTCTGGAAACGTGTGCGGGAGCCTTTGTCAGATGGTGATGGATAGAGGCAGCGGCAGAGGAGAACAGCGCCCCGCTCTTAATATCTCTTTTCCTTTCTTGGTGGCAAAGAGGCTGCGGGGTATTGAGAATATCCCAGACCCCACTCCCTGGGAAGCCTCGGGCGTGTTTATCACGGTGCCAATAAAACCGGCGCGATTTATGGCTCTGCTTTTTAATTCATTCAATTCTCTGTTCATTGGGAGGTTAATGTTGTTGATCTATTTTCTCTTGAAACAAATAAAAACAATATGTGCTGACACTGGCTTGGACTTTTGACATGGACCAGAGAGGTCAGCATTTAATTTTATATTTATAGACTACACGGACAATATTATCTGTATTAAAAACTGCTCACTCAATCCTTGTCATTTTACAACTTGGGTCAGAGCCTCCATCTGATGCACTGCTGGGCTTTCTCTTCCAGTCTCCAGTTCTTTCTGCTCCTTTCCTTCCTCTTCTCCACCTTTCTCCTGCCATTGTTTTAGGCCTTTCTTTGTTGCTACTGATCTCTCTGACAGATTTTCACCTAATTTCTCTCTCTCTGTCTTTCTCTTTCAGTTTCCCTCTCAACCTCTCTCCATGTGGATAAAAAGATATGGATATCTAGATATACCTACTTCAATATAGATATGTATATAGATATAAAAGCACATAAACCTATTGGAATATGTATGCAGCCTTCTCCTACATCTCATGACTTAACTCTATTTTTTTTTCTTCATCCCTATTGTTTTTTCCTCCCTGGAAGAACTGGCACAGGACAAAGACTCTTGGGTTAAGGGCATCTCTTGAGTTGGGGTTGGTGCTCTGGGTGCCCTGTGTTCCAGACCTCCCAGATGTGCAGGCAGCAGTGATGGTAAAAAAGAAGCTGTTACCTTCAGTGTAGATTCTCCTCCCTAAGTATCTGTCTCCTGTGCTTTCCCAGTACAAGTCTCCAGAAGTTGATGGGTCATAAATGCTGGATCTAAACTACCGAATGGCTAAAAGAGTGAAATGAACAACCCCTAGCAAAGTGGTCCTGGATGGAATTCAGCACTGGAATTCCAGTTGGAACCAACAAAATAAGTTTTGTAAGGCTATTTCGGCTGCCATAAGGCAAAAACAGTGATATGTTCATGTCAGAACCAGTGTCAGAGAATGTGTGAAGTCAGTGCCTGGATGTTGCCTGGGTACCAAGGAATTTTACAGTTAGAGATAACCAATATAATCTGCACGGTGACTATGGTACTTGGGGGCACCATTTGTATTCAACAACAGTGCAATGTGGGAGTTGTATTTGAAATTACCTGTTTGCAAGCATGCATTCTCTTACAAACTGGCTATTTAACATCCAATCTATGGATCTGAGGGTCTTTTTGGTGACTCTGTTGGTCATAACCAGATAGTCTGGTTACAACTACACTGTTGGTCATAACATAAGTCTGTCACTGTGTGGGAGATAGGAAAAACTATAATTTGAATGACTTTAATAAATGATGTTCCCTGGACAACCATGAAGTTGGTCTCTACTGATTGGACTGAGGCTGCTTCTGCCAGTGGACACCCTCCTCTAGTTTCTGTGTCCTCACCTGTGAAATCAGGGTAATGATGCTGCTCCATCCACACATGACAGGAGGATTAATTAGGTGCTATATTTAAAAGACTTTAGATCCTTGGAGGAAAGTGCAGTGTAACTGATATCTAAGAAGATAAAATATTTAAGCCATAGCCTCCAGGGGCCGTTAATCTTATTGTATTTTCAGCATTCTAGAAATTTTGTATGAAAACATTCTTTAAGAAAGTGTCTCTGTCCAGACAGCTGAGGAAGAAACACTTGCTGAGAGAGGAAAATAGCTTAGTGCTGTATCCAGAATCAGCCTTCTCCATCTCTAAGTCAACTCTCTGTCTTTCAAGATTGTAGGATCAATGATGTCCCTAAGTCAACTGGCCATCACCAGCCACTATTTATGAAACCAAGGAGAAGCCTGAAGAAATAAAGGAGAAAAGAACAACACAAAAGTCAATATTTATCAAAAACAACACAATCAGCTGCTGGACAAAGAGATTTTTCAACCAAGTAAATAATGGAAAAAGCCATTTTATGCAATGTTATTTCATCAATGAAAATTTTGAATGGTTTTTTTTTTGAGCTGAAAAAGACTTAATTTATAGTCTTCTTGATTTAGATCACAGATTCCTAAACTTACTTGATCTACTGCACCTTTTTTCAGAAAAGAAGATTATTCAGCATCCCCCTGGAAATCTATGTTCTTTGAACCAACAGGAAGTGGGCCACAGTACCACTGGAGAATACTACCCAGGTCAGCCATTAGGACAGTGTCCCCACTTTGGAAAAATGAAGAAATAAAACCTAAAGATACTAAGTGCTTTCTCCAAAGACATTTTTGTCACAAGGGAGAAAAAAAAAATCAGACCTCCTACACACAAGTGCCTTTTCCAAGGACTTTATCTGGTTTTGAATGTGTAACAAGGTAATCATTTTTTTAAAGAGAGTTGTTAGAATTCAAACCCCGCTCTCCCCCACTTCCATCTCTATCTGCTCTTAAGTCTCTTGAGTTGAAATGACATGTGTTTGTAGATATATAACAGTTATGCTCAGATTTTAACTGCACTGGTTGAGAAGCTTTGCTCAAACTAGCCAATACTAGAAAAGAAACAAAGGATTTCTGTACCTGAAAAGCAGAAGGTACAGATGGCTGTGCAGGCATAGCTGGCCAGGAATACAACTATCCATGGGGGCCCAATCCTTTCTATCCCTCTGTCTTCAATGTGGCCTTTTCTAGGTAATTTCTCTCCAGATAGCAACTGATTGTCCCAGCCATTCCAAGATTCTTTCTTCCAGCTTGATAGCTCCCAGAACAGCATGCTTCTTCCCCCAGTGAGTCCAGACATATTCCTAAGGAATGACCCATATTGGGAACTTGGGAAGAAATGTCTTTGATCAGTTTGGTGAGGGTGGTTGATGACATTAACTCTTACTTCATAGAGTTGGCTATGCATTTAGTTCCATCCATATCCACTTGACTTAGAAACAACAAGGGGTGTCTTAGACAGAAAGTAACATGGTGCATTGGAAGTTGGGACAGTGTTCCTTGGGCTTCCTAGCTGAAAGGAGGCTTTGGTATTCCTGATACTTATGATCTTGCATATGCTTTTATAGAGATATTTAATATCTTGGAGCCAATGTTGACATAAACCAGCAACATTGCACCAGTCAATACCAAGCAATTTGTGGTGGAAGGTAATAGGCACTGAACACCACAAAACCTGCTTTCTATCCATATACTTAGCTTTGTATCTTTTCTCCAGAGAATTAGAATATCCCCAGCAAGATTTACCTGAGATTCATTTGCTACACACACAAAAAAAAATGAAGATTGAAATTACGTATGAAGTTGTTAAATAAAATGAGTTGCATGCATGATCTGTGGCACAAGATTCATTCTCTGCCTTATCTTAGTAGGGATAGCTACTAAGATAACCCTTCTGATATGCAGGGAGGGTTAGATGTAACACTGGGTTTATTTGCCTCCTCTTTAAATCAGGACAATAGGAAAGATAAACTCCATGAACAATAACCCTCTGACCAAGACATCTTTCCCTCCCCCTACCCCAAGCCAGACACCAGGCTCCATGACATTCTGAGTACCCCAGGAGAGTAGGGACCAGGTTGTGATGCACTGGGCATATTAAATATAATTGCACCATTGGTTTCCTGTGTGTGACACATCTTGCCTGATTGCACTGCATGTTCAAGGAAGTTAAGAGTCGAATGGGGGAGGCTCCTGTCTGGTGACCTTTATTTTGGCGGAAAGCTAATAGACATTCTACTCTGCAGAGAGGATGCTCTCCTGGGGAATTTTCACACTGATACAGACTTTGCCTCCATCATAGTGTTTAATTGAAAGAAGAGTTACATCAAAGTTTTACCTAACAATTTGTGCAGCACACTTCTATAATTAAAGGAAAATGATGCAAGTCTATCTTCTGTGCTTTGCTATTAGAGCTAGTTCCCTTCACCAACCCTTTCAGGCTCAGAACTATGAATGTTTATTCAAGAGCAGAAAGGGAGCTCTGTAGGAGTGGTGACAGGTAGTATAGTGCTTTCTATAGTGCTAGGCATAGGGTATTTTCATGTGCTGGTCTTGAACTGGCTGATACCCAACCCATCCACAACTATCATCCATGTAAGGAATGAGTGGTCATACAATGTCAAAAATCTCCCATGCTTCTCCCTTATTGGCACTGCATGGTTCTTTGCGAGTATTCCCCATTATACTCCTTGCCCTAGAAGTACAAAAATCAGACCAAATAATGAAAAGAGTGAGAATATAATGCCTCCTCTTGGGGAGGCAGAGTTGTTGCAAGCAAACTGGAGCTGCTCAAGCCAAGGCAGGCTCCTTGTGAAACTTGGAAAACACTTGAGTAATCAATTACTCAAGCAAGCACAGCTCTAATATTTCTGAATTGGAAAACATAAGATGTGTGTGTTCTCCGTTTGCCTTTGTCCATCACGTATGCCTTTTCTGCTGCTTGATCCACATTGGCTGCTGGATTTGTCAACCCTTTAATCTGTCCATAATTGTACCCTTTATAGTACTTGTGAGGCCCTCAACATTCTAAGTGAAGGGTGGTCTTTATTCAAAGAGATAAATAGAAAAAGAAAGAGAAGTAGCTCTTCACGAGCTGCTTCAAGGGCTCAGACAGACTTCTCTGTGCTCAAAGCATCCTAAAAGTAAATCTTCCTGATTCGTTGATTCTTGATGCATCCTCACTTGCTTTCTAAAGCTCTCAAAGAGCTCAGTGCCTCTGGATCACAACCAGATCCTCCATACCAGTCTCCAAGGACCCTTCACACTTTCCAACTTATAATCATCCCACTAGCTTAATTTCCTTAACCCCCTTTCTCTGGGATCCTGAAAACACAGAAAGCCCCAGATTCTCCATGACCCCCCCAGGACACTAGAGAAGGCTTTGACATAATATGGCCATTCATTACCTACACTGATGATGGCTATGAACGGTCTGGGTACCAGGCAGCTCAAGACCATCACATGAGACTATCCTGGGCCCAGCACTACAGAAAGCATTAGAGAAAGCAAGATAGAGTTATGAAAGGATCACCTCTACAGCACCTTTTGGGGCACATGAGAAGCCATTCTCCCTGTTCTTAGTCATGGTAGGGCCTTTCGGCACTTGAAGGGTTGCCTTTGCCATTTGTGACCTGCTTACTTCCAGTCTTTGTTATTGTCATTATTCCCTTGACTTTGCCAGAAAACATGGTGGGAATTTCCCACTGCTTGGTCCCCAGCAAGGGGCCTCAGAAACTGTCCTCTTAGGCAGGATGCCCAAAGTTAACTGAGTTTTCATTTACCAAGGAGCTTTGAGGAGACAGGAGACCAGTCCTTTGGTCCCCAGTCCAAACATCACCCAGAACAAATATAATAGAAATCTGGGATGGAACACTGGCAACAGCAGCTTGGTGCTCTTGGGCTGAGCCTTTGAGGCTATCAAAGTAGGCAAATTTCCACATTTCCAGCCAATGAAAAGTCAATCTGAGTGAGACTCAGGGGCCTTTCAGGCTCCTGGAACTTTGCTAGGCACATGCTTACTGCTGAGGTCTGAGATAACTGTGAACATCCTGAAAACCAAGTTGTAGCATGAAGACACCTTTATGTCCCATGCAGCAGCCCCTTTATGACTCCCTATTCTGCTAAAGAAATGTCCCTAGCTCAGTTTGCTGATCATATTAGCCTGGGTAGGGGACTGATATCCTTTTGATCTCAGAGTTATTATTCTCTTGAGTCGTGTGCCTGGGAGGCCCACTTTCTCTGTGGGTAATGGGTGATTGCATCCACTAAGTCTGCCCATTGTAGCTTCTCTCACAGGCAAGACACCATCTCCATTGCTATTTCCTTGTCTTCTCTGAATAGATGACATCTTGGTGGGGGGAGAGAAGACACAAAGGCACATCAGCTTTTCCCTGGAATCCAAATAGTAACCACATTGGACAGAATCGTGGTCCTAGGGCTCACCCAGACTTTCACCAGGTGACTATTGTCACACTCTGGGGCAGGGCAGGGGTGCAGGCCACACAGCATCTTATAATGGAGATTGAAATCTGCCATTCACAAATGCCAGCCCTGGTCTTGGCTGTTAGCATTTATCCTGTAGTTTCTCATTAGGCATTTTACAGTTCTTGAACTTTAATAACTTTGGTTATGGGGTAGCTAAAAACAATTTGCTGGTAATGAGCAGAGAATTTTCTTCTCACAGATAATATTAGACTAGGATTGTGTTTTCAGAGTACACGCAGTTTTCCTTCTCTTGTATGTGGCCATTTTCCCCCCACAGGATTTAAAAGGTATTTCTAACTCTAATGCAGATATTCTAAAATTTAATTGATTTATTTTAAATGCTGTTTATTAGTTATTATTCCTATACTGCTTGTAATGCAACTGATTAAAATTTAACAGTACAAAGTCTTCCTGAAGACCGACATTGTGCAGTGACAGAAGTTGGTGCCTTGCTGGAGGATCGAGCCTTACTGTAGCTGAAAGTCCTTTGACCTTTGTCCTTTGACCTCTCCAATGCTGAATACAGACCCACTGTCATCTTTTGCTTCCAAGGACCTTCAGAAAAGGGAAACTTTTGTTCTTTCCTGCAAAGAGTTCCAAATAAAACAGACTAGTTTTTTGGTTCACAGCTCCTTTGTTTTGGGACAGCTGCCCATCTAACTAAAACTCTTAGTGACTTGGGTAGAGAAGGCTGCTCACTTGGGTATTAATATTTTTCCCTGTAGTAAATTGGGGATGTTGATGTTTTGGGCTGAGCGTTCAGTCTGCTCCATCCCAGGATCCTCACCAATGCTTTGGAGAGAGAATGTGATGAGATTTGATTTTTGTGACACAGTGTTAGGATTGTACATGCAAGCTGACATGCTTGCCTATGGGTATTGTTGCCATGTCTGTGCATGTTTCTGTGTGCTAATGTCTCTGTGTACAGGTATGTATCATATGTATTCATAGGCACTTGTGTCTGTATATGCAAGCATGTGTATGTGCTTATGTGTGTGAGTTATGGGAGGTCAGGACCCAGGCCTGTAGGAGATATAGGGGATTTCTGTCCCTCTCAGGCTGGAAGACCCATCCTAGAAAAATAGCCTTGTCTCCGTGAAATTTACTGGCATGATTCAGCTGGTGTGTGGCCCTTGTGAGATGTAGAAAAGCATAAACCCAGCTGTGGGAAATCACCTGCTGAGTTCTGAGGTTTGAAGAGGAAAGAGGACAGGATGGGGAAATTGCAAAAAGACAAAATAGTCTCTGTCTTATCTCTCTGAGCTCTTGTACAAGTGTTTGTGTAGGACTCTGCACTGTGTGCTATTGTCTTCAAGGGGCACTAGCCATGGGCATGTGGATAGGGTCTCTTATACCATCAGCAGAGCTTCCGGCATGAAACATACTTCTCCCTTTGATTATAACTCTCCCTGCCTGCAGTAAATTTTCTAAACTTGGCTCTTAGAGTTTCTATGAAAGATAGCCTTTTAATGTTCTGCATTCTTGTGAAGTCCATTTTAGTGTTGTTTTTGTTTTGGGCCACACCTGGTGGCACTCAGGTGTTACTCCTGGCAGGTTTGGGGGACCATATGGGATGCTGGGGATCGAACCCGGCTTGGCAGCATGCAAAGCACGTGATAAGCTATTGCTCTGGCCCTTGTAAAGTACTTTTTTTTTTGTTTTTGGGTCACACCCGGCAGTGCTCAGGGGTTATTCCTGGCTCTGTGCTCAGAAATCGCCCCTGGCAGGCATGGGGGGGACCATATGGGATGCCGGGATTTGAACCACCGATCTTCTGCATGCAAAGCAAATGCCTTACCTTCGTGTTATCTCTCTGGCCCCGTGAAGTACATTTTTTAAGGAGAGAATTATGCTGAATGGTGAGGGGCATTGGTCAGGAGGACCTCAGAAGGGGAGAAAGTTACCAGGGTGAAAGTAGCAGGTGCCTAAAGACTGAAAAGTCAAGGTGCACACGAGATTTATAGAGCTCAAGTGGAGGCCCCTACTTCTCATCTCCTACAAAAGTTGCTTGCCACAGTGATGAAAGTCATTTAAGTGGCTTAGCCTTGAGATGATGCAGGACTGCCTCCATTTTTTCTTTTCCTTTGGAACTCAGGTCTTCAGGCCTGATGGGAATTCCTTTTCAACCTACCTTATGGCAACCCAGGAGACTCATAAGCCTAATAAGCACCCACACACAATTAAATATATCCAGTGAGCCCTGTGAATAGTAGAGACCTATCAGAATACATAAAGACCCCAGGGCAAAGAACACCTGGACAGTTCCTTAAAATGATGGCTACGATTTACTATCAATGTAGACAGTCACAAAGCATGAAGAACACCAAGGATAGTCACAATCCAGACCTGCTGTGCTCTGTGTACCAAAAGATGGTTTCATGCCCTGGGTAGCCAAAAGGCCTCAGTGGGAGGCCAGCAGTACTGGAGGTGGCAGATCAGATCTGATCTTGATGGACAGGTTTCCTGACTGATGATCAAAGAGCTCCTGCATGGACAACTCTGAAGGTTGGAAGTTAAGGAGTCCTGGTCCAAGGCTACATATTTATTGGACCCCAAATGAATTCTTAGATTAAAAGACTAGCAGGAATTCTTAAAATGTTGTAAAGAACAATCTCTCCCTCTCAGCTGCTCCCCTGGCCTCCGTCACTTCAGTCTCAGAGCTGTCACTCAAACAGCAAGTAGTTTTGGGTGTAAATAAATTTATTATTTTGTTTGTTAATGGACCAATACAACAGCTACTTCTGGTTTCTACAGATTTGGAGACCACCATTTGATTACTTGTTCACAAACAAGTCTAAGTCTATACCTTCTGACTAGCCAATTCCTCCTACAGGGGAGATCCAGGCACATGGGAAGCATTTAGTTAGTGCAGGGTCTCAGATACAGATGTGTTCATGTGGTTCATTCAAAATCTCCAGTAGAGCAGACACAGCCAAAACCCACCAATCTCTTCCCTTTTGGCTCTCCAGCATGTGTGGGACTCTAGCTAACAACATTGTGACCCAGGTGAAACACAGAGGGCCAGAAAAAAGGGTGTCCATCAGAGAATGGAAAATGACAATTCAGAGCAAGATGTGACCTGAGGGAGAGTGGCACTGAGCTGGTTCGGCCGAGCAAAGCTTGCTTGTGCTTAGAACCCTAAATGGCATGGCCTGGCCTTGCCTCTTGCTGCATAATAAATCGTAGCCCTCACATTAACCGGTCAGGCTTCAGTGCAAACCAAAGTGCAGCCTGCTGGTGGGGCCCGATCAATACGGCTTTCTATTTATAGGATTGTTACAAATGGAAGTTTTATTTAAATGAGACAATGCTGAGGAGTACACAAAAGATGGCTCTGATAGAATACAGTAAAAGAGTTTAATTTGGGTTTTCCAACCAGCTCACACACCTGCACACACACACACACACACACACACACACACACACACACACACACACACACACATACACACAGCATATCACCTTCTGCGCTTTCCCCTGAGATATAAACACTTTGCAAGGAAAAGCTCCTTATACATACCTAAAATAATTTGACTAGGAAGAGGTGCAGAAGGACACAGGTCACTGGGCTGTGGAGCTCTATAAGACTGTCTCTAGGAGCCAGGTCGTGGCGCTAGAGGTAAGGTGCCTGCCTTGCCTGCGCTAGCCTTGGACAGACCGTGGTTCGATCCCCTGGCGTCCCATATGGTCCCCCATGCCAGGAGCAACTTCTGAGCCCATAGCCAGGAATAACCCCTGAGCATTACCGGATGTGGCCCAAAAACAAAAACAAAAAGAAAACAAAACAAAACAAAAAAAGACTGTCTCTAGATTCCCTCCTCTTTCTAGGATAAACCACTCAGTCAGACCCTCTCCTGTTGTCTAACAAGACCTCCGTATAAGGGAGACACACATATCTAGTTATTCAGTACCACTTTCTTTGAGTGCATGCCTTGGAGTAGGTTGGGGTGCACAATTTCCTGCAGTCCTCTGGCCCTGAGCCTCCAGAACCTGCCCTACACTATCTGGCAGCTGGATTTAGTCCTCTTCTCTGCAGGGTTAGATGGGAGGACTCACCCTGCTGTGTGTGCATTGGCAGGAGACCTGGCTGCAGCATGCCCAGCTTGTTCTCATACCAGCACATATGGCTGAGTCTGATGGATTCCCTGAAAGCAAATCACCTAAGCAGGCAGCTGGAGTTATAAGACAAAGGGAGGGCATTTGCATATGGCCGACCCAGGTTCAATCACCAGTATCCTATATGGTCCCCTAAGCACTTCCATAAGTAATTCCTGTCAAAGTTACCCCTGAGCATAGCTAGGTGTGGCCCTTCAATTAACAAAAAACCTGCAACAACAAAAAATACATCTGAGCAGTAAGGGAACTTTATCCAGACAAAAGGGCAGCAGCATCAACTGGCCACCATATCTATGTCCAGATGATCAGGTGTGTGTGGTCAGGAGGTCTGAACCCAGATTTCCAGGTAGGGTACTGTCTTACCAGTTGTCATTATACTAAAAGATATAGCAGTGTCCCCTGTCTCATTCCAGAATCTGTGACAAGTCTACCCACTGTCCTTCATCCCACTGGTCTGAATCCTGGCCATAGTTCTAAGCCAACTGCAGTGGTTTACAATGAAGAGGGAGTTATATAACATCACAGATAGGTCAGGTGACCCTTCTCACTTCAGTTATGAGGCATGGACAGCTGTGTGTCCAAGATGAAGGCACCCTGGCAGAGAAAACAGCACCTTCGCAGGTGTCATGTTATCCTTCCAAGAAGCCAGGGTTTTCTCAGTGACCTCACTAAGTGCCCTCTTGGGAATCCTCTTTGAATCCTCTTTGGGGTCTATTCATTTGTCCAAACTGGGACATGAAGTTTATCTTTTTAATAGCACCAAGGGACTTCATTCTTGCATATTACAAGTTCGCCAGGTATTAGGTAATTTGGATCATAAATTCTCTCCAAAGTGACCAATCATCTCAGTATTTATTCTTTTCCTTTGAAAGGATGGGAGGAATAAAAGCAATCTTTGTAGTTTTATATCTGTCAGCTTGTCACATAAATAGCTTGGTAACAACTGACAACATCATCATAAAACTTCCATCTGTATGGCCGTCCGTGTCTTGCTGGGCAGGTACACAAACTCAGACACGTGCCGTGCAATATACTCCACCTCGGGCAGGCTGCTGGCTGTCTCATCAAACTGTGCCTGTTAACTGTCTTCAGCATCCTGGCCCTCTGCAGAAACACAAGCAGGTGTGGTGCCTTGAGAATGGTGGTGTCTGGTTTGCAGCTCACATAACTCAGCAAACATCATTCATTCCTTCCTACAAATGCAAAGAAAGCAGGATTTAAACCTGCTTGTCAGTGATCAGCTTTCAGGAATGGGAAGAGAGCAAATCCTGCTTTATGGAGACATCATCTATCTATGTGGTTCATGGTCAAGATGAAAGTTCCAGGGAAGGTAAGATCTAGAGGTAGAGGACCCTGGTCTAGTAAGTGATTTGAGGGCAGAAAACCAAAGCATATCAGTGCCCTGTGTCATGAGGGGGAGTTTGGGTTTAAATCTCAAGAGGATGATATCCCTCCCTTTTGAATGAGACATGATTTCTCACCATTATTCCCAGACCACTAAGTACATATAGCCCCCAGCTGCTTAGAGCTGGCAATCAGGACTGGGGGGCTGGAGGACATCACAGAAGCTCTAAGCACTGTCTCCACCTTAGAGGTAGGCCAGAGGGCTCATAGCAAACTCAAAGTTTGTTGCCCTTGAAACCTGAGCTTCTTAGACTCCTGCACCCCACCCCAGCTACTTCCAAATAATCCCAACTTCAGTTTCTTGTGCCCAGAAATAAGCATCTCAGGCACCAACTTGATGACAAGGTTATGGGGAACATAGATAATTTGGGACTTCTTTGAAGTCAGCATGGGGTTCTAAGCCCAAAGCTGACCCTCACCTGGGCCAGATAAAGCACTGTAGGATACGTGTAGGATAACCAGTTTCTATACTGTGTCTGCTCAAAAACATCAACTTGGAAAGTGCTGCTATTGCAAGGAGCTCAATGGATGCCAGGAAAATGGATAGATGACAGGGGACTCTCAGAGGTCAGAAGAACTTATCCAAGTGCCAAGGTCACATAATGGTAGGTGTGTGCTAAAGGATTGAGCTCAGTATTCTGTGGCTTTTGCTATTTCCACACTTTTATTTTTAGTTTGGGGGCCATACTGAGAAGTGCTGAGGGTTTCATGATTGTGGCTTGCTCCCTACTGTGCTCAGGGGACCTTGTGGAGATAAAACCTTAGTCACTTGCATGCAAAGTGTATTCTCCAACCCACTGTGCTTTCTCTCTGGCCTTATTTTCACACTTTGAAAGGTTTATGTGGTGCTAATAACATTTAACTTTCTATTTAGAGCAAATATGCTTGATTCTAATCTAGAACACACTGATAAAGCTTCTTCCATTGATCTAACACTCCAGTGCCTAAAGAAGTTTGGGGCACATTTAGGATTCAAACCAAAGGCTCAAATGTCTTTTCCTAATCTGTGACAATGTGGTTGCTACCAATCTCTATCTGTCCCTTGGTCCTTCCCTGTGGCTATATGTGGTCAGAGATGATGCAATGCAAAAGCTGTGCCTTTAAAAAGCAATGCATAAGGCATGATGATACTTTCCACACACAAAAATAGTATTTGTTCTTTCACTAGAGAATTCTTGTTGAGTCTAGAACATTTTCCTTCACTGAGCATGTTCCTCCCTCATAGACCATATATTGTCTCCACCCCCCTTACTTTCAGGCCTTATTCCCCATCCCTCCCATATTTTCTGAAACTGACCTGGGTCAGGGAGAAATTCCACAGAATTTTGTCTAACTGATGGTTCTGGACAGCTTTTGATTTAATGTAGAACTTGCTTTAGGGAGCACAGGACTTTGAGTGCATTTCAATACACCTAACTGCCAGTACACCTAAAAAGGAAAGCTGCATAGGAAGTTCATGATAGACAGCCCTGTCTCTCCACCCCAAAAATGTATGGATTACCCAAAAAGAGAGTAAAGCCAGAGAATTAAAACATGACAGCCAGCTGGATGGAAGAATAAGAAGAAAGGTGTATGTCTCAGAGCAGCAAAGCACTGGTACCCTCCTCCCTCACACCATCTTCCAACAGGGCATTTCTGTCAGGAAAGCCATTCACCTTCATCCTCAGACAGTCAGTCAGACAGACAGACAGACAGTCAGACAGACAGACAGGCAGGCAGGCAGGCAGCATACATATAGAGAGGCAGGCAGACAAACAGACAGACAGATAGACAGACAGACAGACAAGAGGTTGTTATTTGGTGTTTTTCTACCTCTAAAACTCTTCAGAAGTGGAAAGGTCAAGAGAGTAGAGGGGATTGTTTCACTGCTCACTTGCTCATGACACATGGCATCTTAATTTTCAAGCTAATTTTGGACATACACCCAGAAAAGTTAAACCTTTTAACCAGAAGAGAGTCTACAACCAAAATAGGCCAATGGATCTTTCCTGAAAGATGATCTTAGTGAAGCCAGAGACTTGCTGTGGAATTTCCAGATTTCCCAGTGCTGAGGGAATTTAGTTCACACTGTGAATGTAGATTGTGGGAAGGGAGAGCTCCCTCCTTTTTCACTGACCCAATTTGAGAAGTAAAAATTGATCAGCAGACCAGCTGGGCATGCAGACATGGAGCGCAGAATTTGCATGGACTGTTAAGAGTGTGATTCGCAGCTTCTGACGGAGGAGCCAGGCAGTTCTCTGCACCCCAAACTGTATGTGTGGGGTGATGAAGGTCCTGGCTTTCACCTGAGCTCTAGGATGTATTATGGGACCTACCTTCAGATTAAATCTTAAGACAGGTAGAAAGATCCGCTAGCCAAAGGGGATGTGTATTAACTGCATATCCTGGTAGTACTGTCTAGAGATTGGAGGAGAAAAGCAGGGATGAGAAAAGATAAATTCTAGAATCTCTTGACTATATAAGTTTTCTGAGCTTCCTCCTACACTTGCCAGTGGACTAGAAAAAAGGAAATTGCGTGTTCCTCAGCTTTTTAAAAATAAGGCATGATTTACATACCACCAATGCACAGATCTCCAACGTGCAACTTGCTGGGTTAAGCAAACATATACCACCATACAACTATCTGTCCACATTTTTCATAATCCCCAGAACATTTTCTGTGCCCTTTACCAGAAAACAGTCATTATATACTGTCCAGAGGCACCAGGGTATTCTAATTCCTCCCTACCTATAGCCTTATTGCATGCACTCTATGTACATTCAGTTATTCAACTTCCAAACATTTTTATTTTGATTTGGTTTTGGTATCATTTGGGGGCATCACCTGGTGGTGTTCAGGGCCTATTCATGGCTCTACACTCAGGGATTACCCCAGAGAAGCTCAGGAGCCCATGTGAGGTGCTGAAGATTTAGAT